>NC_056739.1:1400671551-1400724051 GCF_019279795.1 Protopterus annectens | reverse complement strand
CTTGTATATAAAATAAGTTACCACTCTCTGTCACGAGTTAGCAAGGAGCCAGTTATCTCTCTCATTCCTCAGATGCCAAGGGCTACTTCTTAAGTAACCACAAACTAAGTTGAAACAACTGGTATTAGTGAATGTGTTTGCACTTTCTGAGGCTTCAGTACCTGTTTTTTTTACTTTTCAGTCTACATTTTACTGACATTCTTTGCTAAGTATTATCTGCAGTCTGCATTTTTCCCTTAATAGTAATACTGATTAAATTGTTGTATTTAATGTAAGAAAGACATGTTCCAAAGTTTGCAGCATAACTTGGCAGTAATACCTTTTCTTCCAATCCCTTGCATGCTCACTTTGCAAGAAATTGATGAAACTCCTAAAACAGTGAAAAAAATATGTGTGTGTGTGTGTGTGTGTGTGTGTGTGTGTGTGTGTGTGTGTGTGTGTGTGTGTGTGTAAAACTGATAAAAATACACATCTGGTTCATTGATTACATACATACATACATACATACATACAAATATTTTAAGCACGAGCATCAATGCCCTTCTTGCTTGCCAATATACCAAAACATTTTTTCCCATAATAAGTGTCCAGGCTGTTCTTAAAAAGATCTAAACTAATACTTGCTTTAATGTAATTTGGTAGTCTGTTCCATGCATCAGCTACTCTGTCAGAGAACCAATTAATACACTTCTCATTCCTATAGAATGTTTTTTAATTTCTCCAAATGTTTTGGGTTTCTAATACCATGATGGGAATGGGCCCCATTCCTAAGTAAAAGTATGATTAGAGTTCATGAAATTAGTATTGTTTCAATCTTTGATGTCAGCCAAAAGTGCTCTTCGCGGGACCTGCAATGTGCTCAGTAATGACTCCTTCTGCAATTCATATGGGGTTACATGTATTGGTAGTATATCTAAATACAATTGTAGAGTCTTTTTTATAAGATCTGTTGCTACTACTACTATTGGAACGGTCTGGGTATCTTTCTTCTACATTGCTCTTGATTCTGCCTGCAGATCCTGATATTTTATAACTTTGTGTATCTCTGTATGCAAGAAACTGTAACCACTGGGTGTGGTGATTTCAATGACCAATCCTAGTTTTGTCTTCTTTTCATGGACCACTATATGTGGTTTTCTAGCATCTATCTTTTGAACTGTTGGTAATGGGTAATCCCATGTGATGTAAACTTCATCCTTTTCTTTGATGCTTTGTGGCTTATGTTTGCAGTGTTTTCCAGGCACTTCAGTACCATAATGTTTGCACAATCCCAGTGCAACAGTTTTGCCACATTATTATGCCTTTCAGTATACAGTCCTTCTGCCATTAGTATGTCACAACCAACAACGAAGTGTGCGACTGTTTCCAATTCAGTTTTACAAAACCTACGTTTGTTTGTTTTTCCCATATCTTCAATGGACTTTGTAAACCAGTGTGTACTTAGCCCATTATCTTGGGCCGCCAATATTAACCTTTCATCTCTTGGTTTGAATTCGCCTTTCCTTAACTATTCCTGCATTTGTTCCTGATCAACATGAGGTTCTTCCAGACATTTTCTATACTTGCAACTATATTTATGCATTTTCCACATTTCTTGCCTTTTCATCTGGTCCTTCACCTTATATTCTTTCTTTTGGTTTTTGGCACATTCAGTTGCTGCCTGATTTTTATCTACTTTGAATTTTGGGTTTGATTTCCATTCCTACTTGACGCCGATATGTTTCTGCTAAATTAAGCAGAAAAGTCATCTTTGATTTATTTTCCTCATGTTTCAAAATGTTCACTATGTTTGGATCTTGTGAGATCAGAAGATATGTGTGGAGTCCCACGATTGGAGATCTATATATGTAATCAATTTAAAGGAGGCCTGCCCCTCCTTCTGAACAGGAAATATATAATCTTGGTATGCACTGACTTTTATAAATCATTTGGTGAGCGTGAAACATGTCTAGTCTATCCATCACATTTTGGGGACAATCAATCACTCCAAAACTGTAAGTTAGGACAAGAAGAGCAAATTGGTTTATAGCTTGAATTTTGTTCCTAGATGTCAACACTGTTTTCAGGATTAATTTAAGTCTTCTAAAGTATTCCTTACTAAGTTTTGTTCACATTTGTTCATGTTTTATTGTTGATCCTTTATCAATTCCCAAATATTTATACACTCCCTCTTGCTCAGGTTCTTTTATATCACATTCTTGTCCCAAACTGATGCTTTCTTGGTGCTGTAGTTTCCCTGCTTTAAAGGTTGCTTTTCCACATTTATCAAGAACAAATTACATTGTTATATAATCTGAAAAAGTTTTGACAAATTGCAGTTGTGTTTTCAGTTCCTCATCTGATGAGCTATAGAGTTTTAAATCATCAATAAAGTGATGATGAGAAGTCTTTGCACTTTCTTGTTTTCTAGGAGCCAAATTATAGCCATGGCCTAAGCTGTTAAGTAGAGAGATTAATGGGTTAAGGGCAAGGCAGAATAAGAGCAGTGACAGAGAGTCGCCCTGGAATATCTCCTTTTGAATTTTTCTCCCTGGGATAATAATTTGTCCTTTATCATGGCTTAATTGCAAAGTGGTCTGCCACTGTTTCATGGTCACTGTAATGTAGTTGATCAGGGTAGGGTATATGTTATACATTTTTAAGCATTCTTTAGCCATGAATGCGGGATATTATCAAATGCATTTTTATAGTCAATCAAATGCCATACTTAGATTCTTCCCCTTTTTGCAGTTCTCCACTATGACTTTATTTAACAACAAATGATCCTTTGTTCCATATGACTTTCTTTTATTGCCCTTCTGTTCTACTGCCATAACTGAGTTTCATTACTAAATGACTATAAACTCTGTCAGCATCAATTCCACAGTATAGTTTATATGTTGTCGGAAGGCAAGTTATTGGTCTATGATTTTTAGGGTAGCTTGCAGGCTCACTCTTTTGTAGGAGTATTGTTTTTCCTGTTGTTAGCCAGGTTGGTGTCTGTTCAGGATGAGCATATAAACAGTTTTTACTCATAGCTAAATCTTTGTGCAAATATGTTAATACGTTTAATCAAAAGTTAGGTACTGCATCTTGGCCTAGGGTTTTCCAATTAGAGGCTTTCCTTAACTTTGTTTCAATCTCTCTGGCTGTTACTTCATCCCATTTCATATCTTGTACCTTTAAACTTCTTATTCTTTCTTTTACTTCTTCTGTCCTTCTCCAAAATGTACTTATTTCTTCTTTTTTGTTGGTCTTTCTATTCCTTTTACCTTGTTTCCCAGTTCTCTGTAAACATTTTTGAGTCATCAATAAATTGCTTATTTTGTACATTTCCTTTATATTTACCTTTGTATCATCTAAGTTTTTCCACCTGTGCTGAGATTTTTAGTTTATTATTTGTGATCATGCATGATAGATCCTGATCTGTTTTAATACTGCACATTGCCTTTATCACATCTATCTTTCTAAGTATTTTTGTTGATCTGCTCCCTCTTCTATACTCCTCCAACAGTGACACTTCTTGTCTCAATTGCTTTATAGTTTTCTCTGTTTGATACTTCCATGATAGTATTTGATTTCTCCCCTTCCTTTCTTTCACTACCCTGCGTTCTAGTGTCAGAACTTTATCAGTTATCAATTTAGCTGCACAGTAATATATCCTGTTTACTTCTGTTATATCACATGGATCTCAATAGACAGTCTTAATTACTGTGTTCATTTGTTTTATCAAACTTCTAACTTTTTGGGTTTTACTGACCTTCTGCAGTCTATTTCTTTCATTGATCTTAATATGTCTATCCATCTCTACCAAATCAAGCAACTCTTCTCTAAGCTCATTTTCTTCTAAACTGAGGACACATTTTTTGTTTTCCATTTCTTGTGGGCATTCTATAGAAAGTTCTATAGTATCTTCCTGGGGCACATTCTCTTCAGTTTCAGCTAGTGCCATCCATTGCTCTGTCATATGGAAACTCACTGGTCTATGACTCCTCAACATTGACTGCATCAGAGTTTCCACAATTTCCTATTCCTTCCCTTGCTGTCTAGCTTCAAGTGAATGTTTATACTGGTTCCTTGTGGAAGACGCCAAAATATCTTCATATGACACCTGACCAATTGCTTCCTGTTCCACTGGTTTCCCCTTAATTTGGATATCAATTGCTCTGCCCTGTTGTGGTACTTTCTGAATTAGATTTTCTACATTGAATCCTTCACTTTGCAGATACTCCATAACCTCAGTTTCTATTTCTTTAACTTCTCCATTACTAATCTCCTTTCTACTTTTCCTCTTTGTCTTCTTATTTTTTGTATTGTAAAGTTGTCCATGTCTGGATTCCTTTGCCTGTATTTCTCCTCAAATAACTTTTGCTGCTCCTTTTGTATTGATTCGTTTTGCTTTCTCCTTTGCATAGATATTACACCATATTAAATCTCTTTTTCTTTCCCATGTCCATATTTCTTCTTCAGATGTCTCCTGATTTTCCTGTTTCTCCTTACTCTGGGGTCTTGTTCCATCATGCTGTGATGTAACCTGTGCTAGACCTGCTACACCAAATCCTTCACTTTGCAGGCACACCATACCTTCAACTTCTATTTGTTTAACTTCTACTTTACTAATCTTCTTATTTACATTCCCTCTTTACGATATCATTTATTTTATTGTGAAATGTTTCATATCTGGATGCCTTTGCCTGTATTTCTCTTCGAATATCTTTGGGGTTGCCCTCTTTATATTGATTAATTTGTCTTTCGCCTTTACATAAATATTGCACCATATCACAATTCTCTTTCTTTCCCATCTCTGTTTTTTATACTTTTCAAAAATCTCTAGGTTTTGTTGTTTATATTTTTACACTTCCTCAGATGCTTCTTTTCCCAAACAGATCAACGTTTCTTGGTATATATACTGTTTTTCACAAATCGGTTGTATTAATGAACACAAATTTTTATTTGAGACTTCGGACAGTTTTTCTTGTGGAAGTATTTTTCTTTCCTCTAATTTCTCTCTTAATCTTTTTGTATATCTCATGTCTTGGAAATTCTGGCATTTTCACTCAATAGTAACGATTCATAATTTCCTTCTAATCCTCAATAGTCCACTTTATCATCTTTATGGCTCTTCTTTGGCCTATTAGTTTTTGCGATTTTTGTGTACTGCTACTTCCTTCTACAACAGGGAGGCCATCCTCCCCCCTGGGCCTGACCCCATTCTAAGAATGTTTACGTATTTTGAGGATTCTAAACTGTTATTTTTTCCAGTCCTGGAACAAGTGCACCTACCAGGATTGGGCACTTTTGTAGTAGGTCTTGTGCATCCAGCTATCTTTTTTAATTCATGACCTACTTTTGTCCATGATATATGCTATACAAGTACAGTCTATAAATCAGAGTCATCTTGGTGAGATTTTGTGAAAAAACATGATCCACCTTGTGAAGGTACTCACCAAGACTTGAGAATGAATTCAATTTCAGCAACACTACTCTCCTTTGATGATGACTTATCATCTCTCCATTTGGAATCTTCTATATAGGTTGTCTGATGATTCTCTAGTACTTTTTGATAGCCCCAAATATTCCCAGAGGCAGTTGTCTCTAAATGCCCTATATTCCTAAATAAGTTCTCCTATTAGATATCTGTAAGAGACACTGCACAAGTTCAGATATTTTAGTCTTTCATAATAACTTAAATTTTCACATCCATGGATGCCCTTGGTATATTTCCCTTGTACTCTTTCCAGTTTACTCATGCTTGTTTTCTTATAGGGTGTTCCTATTTCTATTCCATACACAAGTCTGGTTGTAATGTAACTAACAAACACTGACTTCATCATTTTTGATTCCCTATACTTTATAAATATTTTTATACAACCTATAGTTCTATAACTATAATTAACCAATTGGTTGATATGATCAGAAAAAACTCAAAGCTGGATCTACCCATATGCCCAGATCCTTAAGTAAGTCTACAGTTTCAATCACTGTGTGCTGTATTAAATATTCACATTTCAATTTATGTCTCCCACATCTCATATGCTTAGTTTTTGATGTATTTATCAGCATATTATTCTCCTGTGCTCAGATGGTCAGTTTAGTCAAGTTATTTTGCAGACATGCCCTACCTGTAGCAAATGTAATCAGTTTACCTAGTTTCAGGTCATCTATATATAGACTATAGAACACCTCAAATGAAAAGGCTAGGTCTGAAAGATACAATCTAAACAAGTAAGGGCCTATGACAGAGCCCTGTGGGGCACCCTGACTGTAACCAAGGATTTCACCTGTCCAGTTGCTGTATAATACTTGCCATGTCCTATTTGTAAGCCATGCAGCTATCCATCTTATCAAGAGTACATCAATACCTAGTTGTATGAATTTATTGATCAGTGTTTTGTCTATGACCCTGTCAAATGCTGAAATTAAATCTATATAAATTACATCGCAGCACACATTTTCATTCATAGCTGTTACTATATTGTTATAGAACATCATGTTACAGGTGGTAATAGATCTATTTTCAACATATGCATACTGATATGTGGTTTCAAGTCCCAACCTATCCAGTTCTAACAATAACTTATCCAATATTACCTTCTCCATTATTTTTCCACAACATGAAAAGAGACTTAAGGGTCTATATAACTCTGGGTTTGTCCTACTCCCCTTTTCCTTAAAGACAGGTTTAGTAAGCACATGTCTCCAATCTTGATGAATCTCCTCATATTTATATGACCTAGTCAATAACAGATATGATACCATCTTAAGTCATTGTTTCTAATTCTGTCTCCTCCCTGTGCTTTGTTTGGATCAAGTTTGTGCAGTTCTTTTTCAATATAATCTGATTTCAGTATCTGGGGTTACCTAGATGTCACTAGGATAACTTACACCTCTTTTGCGGATCCAAACATTTTTGTATAAGATTTTGTACATATATGTATAATCTGTTATATATGAGAATACATTTTAGAATCTGTACACAGTTAATCAATTTGTATGTCTTTACTCCTTCCACATGTTATGCATCTATAAAAATGTTTACATTATCCTCAATATCTTTATATAAATTATCTTTAAAATTTTCTTGATCATATTTCACACTATGTTTAATCAGTTTATCCAGCTTGTTTATTTCAGTTTTCAAAGTTGTAGTTTGACCTCTCTTCCATTTCTGATATTTTTTTGTCTCTTACCTTAATCAGATACCTTGTTCTTATAGGGATATATCCCCCTAACGTTGTATGCTTAGATCCTGATGTTAAACATTTTTTAACTTTTTGCACTCAAACAATTTCTTTTTCAAAATTTTCCACGTTCCATCTGCAGTTTTCCCCCTGAACACCTCACTCCAATTAGTTTTACATAGTGACTGCTTTTCCTCCATATAATCTGTAATTAACCTTCTGTGCATTGGTTTAGATTTCAGTTTGGCAGAAGTATCTAGCAAAAAATGAACCTTTATAATCTCATGATAACTGCACATCAACAGTGGTAAAACTTGACTTGAAGTAACAGTAATTTCTTTAGGAACACAAACAATGTCTAGTATGTTCTGTCCCCTGGTAGGTTTTTTCAGTCTGAAGTAATTGTTCCTGAATATATGTTGTGAATAATTTTCTTACTAACGTTGTTTAATCAATATTATTCCAGTCTGTTTCTGGTAAATTTAAGTCCCCAGCTAATATTATTCTTCCCTCCTGTGTTTCATGTAAGAAATTTATGAATTCCACTAGGTCATCAACGCCTGATAGTCTATAGTCTAGTCAACACTTGATGGTTTATACACTGCAACAATTGTTATATGTTCTAAGGTTCTTTTTATTGTCACAGTTACACAGTCTATAGTATTGGTGTTATCACTGAACATGTAATAATCACAGGTCTCATAACTATCTTGTAATCCCTATCATAACACCTCCACCTGATTTTTGTTAGAATGTCTGTTACAGTAAAAACATTTATACCCTGACAGAACCGGTTTCCAGTCATTGTTCTTTAACCATGTTTCACAAACAATAACAATATCAATCTTGTGGGAACATAGCAAATTTTCCAATAAAAAAACTTTATTATTAATGCTCCTAGCATTAACAACCATTAGAGATGCATCAAATTTTGCTATCTGTGAACTGCTAAATTTTTGACCTGGCAAACATCCTGCCTAGTGTTTGTCAAATCTGCTGCAAAATTTCTCTTCCCTGATCTTGACAAATGTACTCCATCCTGTCTGAATGCATGTGTGCCCAAAACTAGGCTTGGATGCTCTAACACATTTCCATTTTTTAAAACAGCTTATTTTTTTCATGTAGGTATTTACCCCAAAAATCATTTAATTTCTATAGGTGATATGTGAAAAATATGTCCTAATGCCAGTACAAGCTGTACTATCTAAGAGGGCTGTCAGTTCCCTATTAACAGTCAGAGAATCCTTGCGGATGACATCATGTTTACCATCATGAATAAAAACGTATGTGTACTCCCTTATATTAAGGCATTCCAAGGCTCGTCTCACATCTTCTGTTTTTGCTCCTGGCAAGCATAACACTATTCAATGTTCTTGAAAAGCAAGCCCACAAAAATGAAGTAAATGAACACACTGTCAAGTGAAGACCACGGAGCCAAAGAAAACCAGACACCAAGCTAGCGCTTTTCTTCACTTTAATATAAACTGAACTTCATCAGAAATTAACTAAGCCATTCAAAAAGCCAGTATATATAAGAAAATACAAATGTTACATGATATAGAAGTTAAAGAAACAGTCAAACTAAAAAATATATGTGTATACACACAACCATAAACGTGTCCAAACCATGAATGCATATGACAACAATGAAACATTTGAAACCTTTAAACCAGTTAAAATATACTTTCATCTAACAAAATGTATTATATATAATAAAACAAGAAAGTGATGGCTATTAAGTTCTTTGTGCTTGTAAAAAGCACTTAATGTTGACCATCTCGTTAAGACCAGGTGGCTGGTCTTCTGCCAACAAAATCTGCCAAAGACTTTCCTGACACTCTAAAATAATCTTGTAATCTCCACTAAATAAACTAGTATCAATCTGCTCTAACACACAAAAAGAAAATTTCTTAAAGTTTCCACAAACTACAGAGTGTCTGGCTAAAGCCTTGGAAACATCTTTTTTCTTTATGGCTAAGGTGTGCTCGTAAATTCTTTGCTTGAGAGCCGTAATCATTTTACCAACATAAAACTTGGTGCAGGAATTACAAAAAGCCACATAAACCACATTTTTTGTATTACAAGTGTAGTGGCCCCTTGCCCAAAATGTTCTGTTGATGTGTCTAAATTCTACAGAAGAGCAACCCATGATAAATCTACACTGTCAGCACTGACCACAAGGAAATACAGCAACATTACTAGCCATTTTCCTGTAATCACATCTAGTACCTCTTTCTAAAATGGTTTTAATGTTCACAGTCCTTTTGTAAGTAAAAAGTGTTCTATTACCAAGGACCTTAACCAATTCATGATTCCCTAAAATAACTTTCCAGTTATCCAAAAGTGTACACTTAATCAAACTCATTTCATTAGAAATGGGAATAGGGAAAGCTAACCTGTAATTTGTTGACTGTTTGTCCTCCAAACTTGAGGAAGTGGTGATCATGACTCAGTTCCAACCACTGGGATCCAACGATGCATTGCCCAGAATAGGGCGTGCAATGCCATTTCTAAGACCTATGACCTCATAAATAATGTTGTCTAACCATCCCAAGTCGTAACCCCTCTGCATGAAAAAATTAAATAGTTTCCTGGCCTCCAAAAGAAAAACAACTTAGTCACTAGTCAACCTACTCAGTCTTATAAACTGACCCTTGACTACACCATGCTTCATGTGAATGGGGTGTAGACTGCCTTTATGCAAATACTGGTTGACAAAACTAAATTTTCTAAAGCTGTTACTTGTAAATCTATGGTTAGAAAAATCAATGCCTAAATGAACATCCAAGAAATCAGTTTCATTGCCAAAATTCCCAATGGTTAATTAAGAAAACCAGTAGAACTGTTCAAGTCACGAATAAAAGATGAAAAAAATTAAAATCACCACTCCACAAAAAGAACAGGACATCAATATAACGTCTGTAAAAGACTACTTTACCAACCATGGCATGCGTGGTAATGTATTTTAACTCCTACATAACCATGACTAAGTTCACAAAAGAAGGGGCCACACAGGAACCCATGGCCATACCTGTAATTTGGTGGAACAAACAATTATCAAATCTAAAAAAAATTTTTCCAACACAAGTTCCATGAGAACACAAACGGTGTTAACTGTATCATTGTTGAAATCAGTGTACTGACTTAAATAATCCCTTAAGAAATGTACACCAGTCTCTTGTTCAATACTTGTGTATAGTAAAGTAACATCCAAGGAAGCAAAATTGAATGAAAAGCCTTCCCAATTCACCTGATCCAGAAGTTCTAAAAGATGCCAAGGATCTTGTAAATAAAACTTCGAGTTCTGTACTACAGGATTCAGAATATCATCTACTCAAATAGACATTGGTTATGTCTTTGAAAAACTAACAGACACTATTGGTCGAAAGGGATGATGTTGCCTATCTTTATGTACTTTAGGAATGCCAAATGGTGTCGCCAGTTTTGGATAGTCAACTTGTAAAAATCAGTATACTGAATGGGGTATATTCCCTTGGCTAAACAGATCAAACAATGTAGAGTTAAGCCTGGAAAAACATTGCATAATGTAATCCTCAGTAACAGTTCTATAACATTTCTCATGTCCCAATAACTCAAAAATAGATGCTGTGTAATCTGCTGAATTCATAACTACAATAAAACCACCCTTATCAGCCTTCATAACCTAAAAATCTGTATTTCCAGCTAGTTCCTTCAGGGCTGATAACTCATTATCTGGGAGGTTTGGTGTGTATGTTGAATAACCATTAAAACATCTAAACTGTTTTTCACAAAGGTTATTAAACACCTGCAATGTCGGATCTAAAACCGGGGTGTACACACTTTTCTTTCTGACTACTGACTCAGATCTACTAAGACCTTGCACACCATCAAAATATATTTGAAATTCAATTTACATTAGTACAATTTCAAGTCCACAATAAGTCTTGGTATGTTGACACTATTAGTATGAATAAATGAAAAACCTCGCCTAAGCACAGAAACTGTGTCATTACTATGAGGTACATTACTGAGATTCAACACATTAATTTGAAAGTCTAGTTCTTTTTGCGGCCCTTCCGACCCCCATTTATTCTTGGTCTGACTGTTGTTCGACCACTATTCAATGTTCATCATCTTCTCTGCAAATATAAGTATCAGTTCCTCTAAGGAATGCCTTTGCTGACCAGCTCTGAAGAATCTTCAGCTTCTAATGCAGTAATATCTGCACTATCAATTGTTATAAAAGATAGATCTTTATCACCATTAGTCTTATTAATCCCAATATTTTCATTGTGTATTAAATTCACATCCAGCTGGCATTGTAAATCCACAGTTTGAGCCATGCAGTCAACATCTGTCTTTCTCTTCTTTTTTTTTACAGTAATGTTCTTCAATCCTTCCATGTTCAGTTTTGATTTCTTCCTTTTCACCGACCTCTTGCCTCTTTTTTCTACATTTTTTTTGTAAAAATAAAGCCTTTTTCTGTAGACTGAAGGTTTTCTGATAGAAAAATATTATCATTCCCTGTAATCTGAGTGTTACATAACAAGGCAGTGTCATTTTTATAGTACGTATTCTCTTTACTTTACAGACATTAATCAGTTTCGTTTTCTTCCTTGTTATTTGTTGTAAACTTCATCCTTTCTTTCTTTTTTTTTTTGTTCCCTTTTAAACAAACTGGATGTTAAGATTGCTGAATACTTGCATCCAGAATTCCAAAGTTGTCAGGGTCATCGTTTTGTTTCATAGGGGCTGAATGATCTTTGCAGACAATAGATGCATCATTTCCTAAATGTGCTCTATTTGTTCTTTGCCTAACATTATTTCACCAATCCAGTCACTAATATATGAAACAGTTCTCCAAGCCATGCCAAGTGCACAAGTGCAATCATCATTATTAAGTTTAGATTTACTTCTAAAAATCAAGCAAATCAACCAAATTTTGACAAGAGGAACACAGATCACCAGTATTATCAGCTGTTACCTTTAAATATGCATAGCATTTATTACACTGTACAAGATATTTGTGCATTAGCAAATCATTAATTGCATACTCATTTAAGGAATCCATATTTAGCTTCAAACGAATAAAATATAAAAAAAAGAATAATCAAAACAGAATTGAAAGAGAAATTAAATCAACTTCTATGACAAAAAAAAATCACACAAGCAATATATAACTAAATACTAAAGTAAGTACAGTAAAGTTGTTGTGACCATACAAGTTCTGCAAGCCTGATAAAAGCTGTAATTCCTTTAAATCGTGCGAAGTCGCGCAGTAGCTTCTGCTCACTATCTCTATGATTCCGTATTAGTGTATGCATTATTTATTTACCTAGAATCATCATGTCCCATCAATAATTTATTGACATCCTTGGAATACAATTTATTCTATGAAAAATGCCTTAGACCTACTATGTTTTTAGTACTTACTAAACAATCCTCAACCCTATATCTGAACTTACTTTTAAGAAAGAAATGAAAATAAAATAAAAAATGGTCCACATCTCCCATTCACTTCATTTTGAAATGTTAGTTTGTACACAGCCTTCAGAAATAATGCTGTTCCACCTTTGCAGACACAAGCTGTCTCCCTACATGTGTTATCTCAGCTTTAGGTTTATAACATACTTACTTTCTTTGCAGAATAAAGGCCCATCTCCACACAGTCTGGCCTTAGGGAGATATTTGACTTCTTACATGCAACTATTGTGTCAGCAAAAGAAAGTGCCGTATGATAGGAAATATATTACCTTAATGATAATGGTATGTACAGATTTTTAAAGTGCCCTAAGCAATACAAAATAATGAGTTAAACTTGGAAAATGAGAGTATTAAAGCACAGTTATTTAATTTTTCTAGACTTTACACTAACACTGGAAAATCAACTACCTGTTTTATTTCTTTGCATTTTCTTTAATTTCTAAACAATTTGCATAGTCTGTGTGTGTGTGTGTGTGTGTGTGTGTGTGTGTGTGTGTGTGTGTGTGTGTGTGTGTGCACATATGTGAGTATGTGTGTGTGTGTGTGTGTGTGTGTGTGTGTGTGTATATGTGTGCGTGTGTGTGAGACCGTGTATGTATGGTATTTTTACAGAAAATTAGGAAGCTCATCTGTCTGATGACAACAGCCCAAACTATTTACTACTTATATACCAAAGAAAAAAGTGGTGTATCAGTTCTTACTGTTTCTTACTTCGAAATGCACAGTGCTAGCTTAATCTAGCAGAGGGTAGGCTTAGGATTCTATTTCACTATCACTCACAAGTCTTGAGATTTGAGTTTTCATGTTTTACATTTTTAAACTCAAGAACATAATTTTCCCTTGTCAGTGATAATAGTTTTGAGATGTAGTTTTGTAGTGACCAATTGCCTCTCTCACCACACACACACACACACACACACACACACACACACACACACACACACACACACACACACACACGCACACACGCACACACACATGCAGGCACACACACACACACACACACACGCACGCACACACACACACACACACACACACACACACACACACACACACACACACACACACACACAGACACACCAGTAAGAGTTGGTAAAACACTAAAGAATCATGCATCCATGTAATCTGTTTTCATTAAAGAAGTCAGGTATCATATTTCATCTTATGGCAAGAAAGAAATGACATATGTTGAACTGTTGTTACAGTTATTGTCAGCTTGCTTTTCACAACTAAAATTTCAATAAGCAAACCACATTTAAATATGCTTTTATTTCTTCACTGGAAAGGAAAATTAGTAAGAATCACATTTCAATATATTAATACAGTGGAGCATAGGAAATGTCAGCCATCAGGCAAAGGATCTCAGAAACCAATAATAAATGAGCACAATAAATAAACATGGCCTAAATATTCCACTCATGGAAAATAATCAGATCATTGAAATAAGCCCTTTCAATGCTCTTTTGTTTCATATTTCATTTTACCCTCAGTCATTCCAACAATGAAGGCATAATACAACTTACATTTCCTAGGGGATATGCTTATCTGTCTACAGAGCAACAACTAAACCTGCTAATGATTAGAGGCATAAAACACGCTTAACAATCTGCAGTAACAAACTTAGCGCAATTAATTTTATAGCTGAGCTCAGGAACATAAACTCTTTTCTTCTAACTGTATTCAACTGCATTTTTAACAATCAGCTTGTTTCAAAACTAAAATTATGTACTAATAAAGCCTGGATAAGTGAAAGTGGAGGCCTTGTTTGTGAGAAAATGTGTAAAATAGTGTAATAATCACCCATGTCAAGGAAATTGGGTTTAGAAGTCTGTTCTTCTAAGTGGTAGCAACTAGAAAGGAAAAAATATGAATTTTGTCAATGTACATCCAAAGAACATTTTGTGGTTTGACTAGCACCTATGTCTGTAACACTAGGGACACTAATTATGACACATTCCCTTGTTAGCATAACATATGACTAAGACCAACATAACACTCTTAAATAATATGTTTGTGTCTCTAGTCATAACCATGTTATTATGTGTTTGAGACATGTTCACTTGTGATGTAAACCTTGGCATCCATGTTGAGAACATATAATAACAGATTATGATATGTGAAATCCAACCATAATTCTTTGTAGTGCATAGAGTTTTACTACTATATGCACTACCTGTTAGAAACAAAAAAGCAGAAGCATTTTACCAGCTTTGAAAGCCAGTAAAGCACTTAGCAAGTGTAGCATAGACTACATGTAAGGGAATAAAAAAAGAAAATCAGGGACACTTTTTAAATCCTAGCCTAATTTAAACCTTAAATTTATTATGATTTTATATTCCTTGATACACAACTTCTTGATCGTTGTTGTTTAAATGGAGTCATTGTTTGTGTATTTTCTGTTTGTGAACCAGTAGTTGTTGCAGGTCTTTTTTTGTGCTGCGCTACATTGGAGTTTGTATATATAAGTAGGTGTATGAGGGGTGCACTGGATCTTGCCCCAATGCAAAAATGTTTTACTTTTATATTATTTTTACAACATCAATAAAAGAAATCTTACCTCTGCCATTTTCATTTACCTGACCTGAGTCTTTGACGTTATGGGCCACAGTATTACTATCGTGCATCCTAGATATTGGCATTACCAGTGTAGTTGTACTATAAAGATTGTCTCCTCTCTGTCACATATTGCATACACTCATCAAGTGTACTATATGTTCAATACTTGCCCCAATACTGTTTTCCATTTTTATAAATAAATTACCCCTTTACCTTCAACTGTTACAACTCCTCTTATATGCTGATGATATGGTTATCTACAGAGCCAGTCTATCCCAATAGGTAATCCAAAAAAGCTAATAACTGACTTTCTGGACCTAAACCACTGTCTCACCTCCAAAAAGTTTCTCCTTAACCTCCAAAACACAAAACCAAGCACTTTGGTACTAAGGAATGTGTGCAGTTCCCCTCCAGCTTTTTGCCATGTACAACAGCCTTATAATTTGCATTACTTCATTCTGACGCCTAGGTACCTGGATTGACCACTTTCTTAGCTTCCCAGAGCATATTCAAAAACTTAGATATAAGATCAACATTCTGCTTTTCTGGGCCGTGAAAATATCTCAGTTCCTTTCCTCACTATCTAGGACAGCCATTGGGAATGGCGTCCTGCTAGTAGAAAATGCGCATGGCATTCCCTTGTTTGATACTTTTTCTAATAAAACACATTAACTCTACAGACCTTATCTAATAAAATATGTTAGTTCATTGACAATTCCCCTCACCTTCAACATCACTGGCTTACTTTATCCAAGGCAGGCTAGATCCCAAAACAAGGCAGACCCAGCCTGCTTCTGGGCTCCCAGCTATTCAAATTACCCTCAAAGATGCCCTTTTTTTATTTGAAATGAAACAAAGGAATACCACTCTAACCTACAATCACAGAAGCCAGGGTAGGTGATCCAAAACTGTGGCAATCCTTTACTTGCTATCTCACCGAACATACAAACTACACTAAGCTCAGATCCATTGCAAACACTATCTGTTTGAGTAGTACACATGCAAATGCCAGGATGCAGGATACATCATTTAATCAGCACTGCTCTGCACTCACTAAACTTGCACATCACTACTGTAATGTTTACTGCTATGCTTCTGTTCTTATTAAATGTATACATAGTTTCTTTTTCTCCTTGCTCACTTTCATCATACGACTTTTGCAGTCCCTCTGTCTCTACCATTACTTATCTCTTACTTTATCCTCTAAATGCCTTGTGTTACTCCATAAAATTTTCAAGACTAAACCTACTTCTCACTCTTTACTTGCTTCTCCTCTGACTCTACTTTTCCAGTCATAAAAATGACACCTCAACATGGTGTAAAGTTAGTACGCAGTATCATTTTTTGTGACTAGTTTGTATTACCTTTGTGTTCCATTGTGAGCTGTAACTGTTACATTTTTGTTGCTACTATTTTGAATTCAACCCAGGCTGTACCTGCTGTTGGTTATACTGAGATCAGTGGTCTACCCGGGGATCCAAAATGTAACTAAAAAATAAATTAAACAGCAGGGACATTCTATACATGTAAGCCAGGGCCACCTCTTTGTTGTCAATAAGGATCATAACATGATTTAAGCATCTGAATAAAGTTACCTCTAACTGTTTTATAGTCCAGTATGAATCTGAAATATGTAAATAGTCCTTGCATATAATGCCATGCACTAAGGAACATGTTAGATGACTGCCTTTTAGATTTTATTTTTATTAAGATATTTTAGATACTTTGTTAATATATATATATATATATATATATATATATATATATATATATATATATATATATATATATATATATATATATATATATATATTCTACTTTTTTCAGAGGTGATACAACCTTAGAGTTCTCAGTACTTATTACATAGCATATGTATCCTAGTAATTTGTTTGCTTTTATATAAACTAATGTTTTCTGTTTAGTTACTGAAAGTTTAATGTGTTTTTCATTTGCTAACCATGATAATGCGTTGGTTAATTTTTGTCACATTTGTGACATATGCCATTCTTTTAAGTTAGGTCAACACTAAATCAGGCATTTCTAGTTAGTATTACTTCTGACTGATTCTTGGCTGGGGTGCCTTCTGTGTGGACTCTGCATATCTTTCCTGTGTTTGCATGAGTTCCCTCTGGGTGCTCTGGTTTCCTCCACATTACAAACACATGCATCTGGAGCATTTCTCCCTGGACCTCTGCTGAAAATGGACTCTGTCCCAGTCGGACTTTCCTTTTAAACAAATGTTAAATAAAATAAATAGTACTCTACTCTTACATTTGTCTCACCTGTGATTGCAGTCAACACATTACCTGTTTGTACTAAGTCAGAGCTGCTGGATGTGATGCTAAGCGGAATGATCTGAAATAGCCTATTTTTATTCCACATTAAACTGCCATATGGTACAACCCTCTTCTTACCTCCATCGTGAAGTGCTTACTGATTTCAATATATATATATTAGTACATGTTTAATTGCAAACAGGAACTCATTCGCTGTGCCTTGTGAAAAGAGCTGTGCAGTTTCTGAATCTAATTTGTGTACTATAGATAGAAGAAAGAAGGTGGTATCCATGAAAAATCTGGTTCCTGTAATAGTACATATGTGTGTGTTTGTGTGTGTGTGTGTGTGTGTGTGTGTGTGTGTGTGTGTGTGTGTGTGTGTATGCGCGTGCATGTGTATGTTTGCATTCACATGCTTGTGCGAGTGTGTCTGTGCTGTGAAGAGAGAAACTATCCTTTTGCATGGTTTTATACACATTACCTTGCAATACCAGGCTACAACTCTTACCACACGTTTCGGCCACCAAACCAGGACCAAAACATTAAAGGTGGAGGAATGCCCATGTTCACCAAGGATATCCACACCACCAGGCTAGTTGCCCAATACAATGCATCTGAAATTCTCCAGGTGCAAATAACACTAGGTAAGACTGCAATCCAAATTGTAGCTTGCTACAGCTCCCCCACCATGCCACAAGGTTCTCATGACACCTTTCTAAACATACTGGAAAATATTAAGATACAACCAAACACCCTAATACTGGGTGATTTCAACTACCCTGCCATTAACTGGGAAAACTACTCATGTACCAGCACCTTTGCCCAATGGTTCTTGGAATTCATAAATTCCAGTGCCCTGGATCAACTAATCCATAGTCCCACCAGGGCTCCAGTATCCTAGACCTGGTCATTACCAACATGTGAAATCGATGCTCCACACCTATGGTCAGCCCATCGTTGGTCAGGTCTGACCATAAGCTAATCACCCTCAACATCCACATCCCAACCCCACACACCCCAGTAAGGAAACCTCCATAAACAACTTCTCCAAAGCCAACTTCATGCTACTCAAGTCAGAAGTGACAAACTTCATGACACCCATGCAGATGGGAACTGAAAGTTCGACTGCTAAATCCTACACTAAGGCACTGTACAAGCACACCCACTCATGCATGAATCGTGCCATCCCAAATAGAACCAAGATGCTCTCCTCCAAAAAAGGAAGCCAATCTGGTGGTTCCCTGCCATAAACAAACTTTACAACAAAAGGAAGAAACTGGTGCAGAAAAGTGGAAAATCCCATTATGCAAAAAAACTCCCTTACCAGCCTCAGTAAGAAGCTGAGAGCCCTCATAAATCCTCCAAAGCTAGTTATGAAAATAAAATTGCCAAAGATTCCAAAGACAACAACCACAAGGCATTCTATAACTATGTCAAGAATCTAAATGGCAGTGCTCAGATCTGCTCTGAGCTACAACAGAATGGCATTAAATATACTGATCCCAAGGATATTGCCATTATCCAGGCAGATCAATTCAATGCCAACTTCACCCCCCTCTCACCCCCTAAATGGCCCATCTCAATACCGAAAGATTGCCAAATTCTGGTAATAATGGCCACACAGGTAAAAAACACACTCTCCAAAGCTAAGAATACAGCATCCATGGGACCAGATGACATCCCGAGCTGTGTACTACATGAACTACAAAATGAACTGGCACCTCTCATGTGTCAAGTTTAATCATAGCCTCACCTCAGGCTTTGTGCTCACTGAGTGGCACTCAACTACAATTATCCCACTCCACAAGGGAGGATCGACCTTGGATCCCAGGAGCTACCACCCCATCAGTCTGATGAGCCTGATCTGCAAGGCCATGGAACGTATTATCATGGAACTTATAAACAAAGACATTGACAACCTTCAAACATTGGACCCCACCCTGTCTGGGTTTGTGAAGGGCAAATCTTGTCTCCTGAACCTGATTGACTTCTTTGAACCAGTCTCCAGAGCCGTGGATGAGGGTAAGGCAGTCCACACAGCCTATCTGGACCTTGCCAAGGCCTTTGACACCATATCCCACTCTGGAATCATAGATAGACTTACTAAGCTGGACATTAATCCCTACATCACTCGATGGGTTGCCAACTGGCTTACTGACAGAACCCACACTGTAAAAGTAGCCGACTCCAAATCTGGCTCCAGACAAGTGACAAGTGGAGTACCTCAGGGCTCAGTCCTGAGACAGCTCTTGTTTGGCATCTACTTCTCTGAAGTACAGGCCAACACTAAGGGACTCTGGCTAACAAAGTTCGCAGATGACTGCAAACTGGGAGCCATTACTGAATCCCCAAATGATGTGGATACTCTACAAAAGGGCCTTACAGAAACAGATGCTTGGTGCCAGAGCCATTGGCTCAAGCTCAATGCCAAGAAATGTATAGTTATCCCCTTTGGGAAAAAAACATGTACCCGTGAAGTACCACATAGGTGGCAGTACAATAAACACCGAAAGTGTGATGAGAGACTTAGGGACACAGGTGGGCAGTGGTCTCACCTTCGATAACCACATCACCACAACAGTCAGGAAATCCTTCTATGTGGCACACCTCATCACTAAGGGCTTTTCATCCAGAAAAAAGGAGGTCATTGTCCCACTGTACTCATCCCTCATTAGACCCATTATAGAATACAACACCCCATTTGGTATGTACCTCTCAAGACATCTGCAACAACTGGTAAGGCCGCAGAAATACCTTACTAAAAGAATAACAGGCCTAAAGCAAATGCCCTATGCTGACCACCTTAAAAAACTCCAGCTATACTCTGTCACACATCGTCTACTCAGAGGTGATCTCTGCTTAACATACAAGGCCATGTCAAACCCAGAGCTGTTGGACATGCCACATTTAAAGAAATCCCAATCCCTCAGAGCCACACGCTCCAGGGATCTAAACCTTGTCATCACAATAAACAAAACATGCTGGAGGGATAGGTTCCTGACCCAGAGATTCCCCAGATTCTGGAATAGACTGTCCATACATGTCAAGCAGAGCACCTCTTTGGCCCTCTTCAAAAGGAACCTTGACGATTGGATGGGAGAAAGGAAATTCACCCCAGGGATCACTTCAGTCACTCTGCTAGACAGGGGTCCAGGAAAGTAAATAATGTGGGAAGAAATAGCCAGGGAATTGTTATGGCTAGGCTTGTATAGGCCCTAGGGCTGAATGCCTAGTACCAACCTATGAACCTATGAACCTATAAGAAGGAACATTACTAATGGATGGAAATAGGCTGTTGAATCATCGTGTTTTCCTTCATGTAAATCAATGTTTCAGTAACTGATGGTGAGCTTTTGTTCATTTCTTGTTTTGCTGTGTCAGGCATTATATGTGTGTATGATACTATAGAGACATGATTCCTGATCTTTGCCTCTCTGTTTTGTCATTTTTTTATATCTAATGGGTCACAGTAGTCTGCTATCAGAAAATTACTGCTAGTTCCACATGAAATGATCTATCCTTCATCTAATCTTTACCATTGCTGGATCTGTCAAATCACAGAAAATTACCAGATAAATTACTTATACGTACTGTACGTGTATACCTTAAAAGGTATGGATTTGGGTAGACAGGCATGCTTCCATCAATGCAACCCAAAAATTACTAGATTTCTAGATTTAAAGCAAACACCTCTGACATCATCATTATATTTAATTGAATATGGAATATCTAAACAAAGGAAAATATTAAAACTATTAACAGCTGATTATATATTTTAGATGAAGCTGTCAACCCTTTTAACATCTTTGCCAACATATTTAATGCTCAAGACCTAAGCAGAAAAAAAAGGGTAAGAACAACTCCAACAATCTGGCTTTCCCTTCTAACCAAGCAACTTCTTATTATAAAGACAGAGCCCAGAAATATTGGTTTAAAACTAGACTATGCAAACCTATCACACAAATAAGCAACCAATAAACAAAGCAACATCTCAAATAAGACATGACAAAAGACCTTTTTTCATAACTTTCAAAAAATCACCCTAACAACCTCAGATTATTCTGGCCCTGAGTAAATAAGCTTCTGAAACCTGGCAATCCAACACAACCAAGCCCTAACTCAGATGACACCACTGCTGCCATTGTTAACAATTTCAGTACTCATTTCGTAAAGTCAATTCAGTCTTTAATGGTGCACATAACACACAAAACACCATCTTGTCCAACAACGCTCTTTGTTGCCCACCTTCTCCTTTAAATTAGTCCATAAATCAACACAAATACTTTTAAGAAACTAAAGTCAACAATTTTAGCTGAGAACTTCCTTAGTGAATATGTCAAAATAGCCCCAGATGCTCTAGTCTATCCCATTTCCCTACTATAAATATGTCTATATGTATTTGTATGTATGTATAACAAGAGTCATATGTTACCAGCATCTTAAAAAACTCATAAAGGTGGTGCCTCAACAGACTTAACGAACTCTGAGCCCATCACCATACCAAAAATCACTCAAAGCACTTCAAAGTACCAAAATCCAGATAAACATAAAAATGACTGAGTCCCAGGCTGGAAAGAATGAAAAATTACACAAAATGGTGAATAAAATCTTTTACTAGTGCTTCCCGGTACCTTTGCTCAACAGCCTTTCGAAGGAATAGTTTTTACACCAAAATGCAACAACTTTAAATACACATTGATGAGGCTAAATTGATAAATCATCATTTAATTACAAATGTGTTAAGCAATGAAACATTACTCATAAAGGTGGTACCTCAACGGATTTAACAAACTCTGAGCCCATCACCATATCCCACTCCCATGCCCAAAATACTGGAAAAGTGCATTTGGTCACAACTACTTCATTACTTTATCAAGAAAAGTCCACTCTCTCCTATCCAACATGGATTTTGCTCAGGCCACAGTACCACCTAATCTCTTCCCTCCTTTTTTTGATATAAGACAACAGAAAAGAAATGATAATGGCATTGTATCAGTTGTTTACGTAGATCTCGCCAAAGCATTCAATGCAGTCTCACATCGACTACTCCTTCAGTAAATTTCACTTGTGCTATCTGACACCTGTTTAACGTGATTCAAAAGCTGCCTTCAGAACAGATGACAGACAGTCAAATGGCAGAATTCCTTCTCTTCTTCCCTTCCTGTATCAACAGGAGTCCTATAAGGGTGTCTCCATGGCCACCTGCTCTTTAATATCTTTATTAATGATGTCTACTCTCCAGGCACAGGACCAACACTAGTTCATGCCACAATCATCTGTTCTAATACATCTATGGCCATCTCACAAGCAATCACCAAACAGCCTTCCACATCCATAGAAGCCCAGCTCAAGTCCTCTCAATTCCTAGTAAATGTTAAAAAAGCCAGGCTAATGCTATTCACCCCAGAATCCCATATACAAGGCAAACAATTTTTTTGTATCCATTCTTCCAATAATACTAAAATTAATAATGTCCCTCATATCAAATTCCTAAGCATTGTGACAGATAAGCTAAACTTTGACCAACATACTGGCAAAATTCGCAAAAAAGGGGTGTACAATAGACAGGCAAATACTTTATCACACATGATGTACACAAGAGAATAGCCATGCCCTATCACATACCTTCACTTTTATATATCTCCCCATATTCACTAATCTACAGCAAATCCAATCACAGAGGTTAGAACAGTGTTGCAACAAAATTGCAAAGCTTGCTTTAAATCTTCACCACTCAAGTCATCATTGCACTCCCATTAAGAAGCTGAAATGGCTACAGTTCCAAAATTATTTAAAATTCACCCAACTTAGAGCAGCATGTGCTATGCTTTACCACCTAAAACTTCCTTGCTACACATTCAGTCATTCAGTTAACCTACTATGATCAACTGACAAAAAAATGAATAGTCATACAAAAATGTAACAACACATCAGGTTATACACTTTTATCCATTTTTATTGCTTCCTTCCTACATCAGACAGCTCAACTTATATCACTCCTTTAAACACCATCTCAAGTCCCATCTCCAACAATGCTGGAACTATAAATGCTCTGTGACATCAAGCTACCTCACTGCCATCACCTGAATAACAAAGTATTACATCTGATCATGGTTCTTCTAACATTCTAGCAAGAGTTAAACTTACAACTCTTCAGCTATATGGCCTAATAATTTTTCTCTACTATTCCGTTACCTCTCAATCTTCTCCTCGAGCATAGTTTCATAAAACTGCTCTTTCTCTATACCCTCTTCTCTTATTCTATGCATGTTTACCTCACTTGTCTTATGAGAAGTTGTCTTAACCATCACGTGAATGTAAAGCATGCATTACTTTGAAATACATATGTGCTGTGCATAACGTATTCAAATGAATGACAGTGCATGCATATACTATATGCTCTTCTGTTATTGTTTTATTTTCAATATATCATGCGTAATACCTTTCAATTTATTACATTGCTCTAAATCATGTCTACTGTAGGATTATGCATGACAACACTTTTCTGTATTTTTCATATTAATTTTATCATTATTATATTCAATATGCCATACTGTTTTGGGGCTTTTCTCCCTGGGCTTCTGCTGAAAATAAGTATTAGCCAGTTGGAATGTCTCAGGAAACAAATGCAAATAAAAAATAAATATTTAAAATATTAACATTAAAGTAATTTTTAAAAATATAACCAAACAGTTGCCAAAAGTTGTCGATATGAGCTTTTTTTCAGTGTACTGATGTGCAAGTTAGCAGCTGGAATAATTGCAACTATATCTACAAACACATATTGTGCTTTCTGAATTATATTTCACATTTATAATCTGGCTGTGAAAATATTATTTTTCTTTTGAAACACACATTGTCGTTCATTGTCTAAGATAAATGTTCTTTATCTCACACAGATACCCTGGAAGTTTAAGTTGTAAGTTTCTGCATTAGAAAATGGCATTTACAAAACCATGTTATAGTATACAAATATGTTCATTTCTTTATAGTGTTTCTACTAAATAGTTGTAAACAGCATAGCTATTCACTAAAAACTCCCATTAAAATGACAGCATTAATCAGATTCCAAGTTTAAAGTGAATTGTTTAAATCCTGCTAAATGCATTAAGTTTTAATTTTATACAATTTCATAATTAACAGACACTATGCTAGTAACTATTTAAGTCAGACACATACTGTTTGTAGCACTTCTTTACATTTGAAACAGTGAACTTTGTTATAAATCTAGGGAATTCTATCCAAGGTGCTTGTTTGTTGACATATTTACAGAAAAATAAAAAATATTTAAAAATCTGTATAATAACTATATGAATAAGACATGATTTATCTCTTGTTGTATTATATACACAGAAGTTAAGTATTACTGGCAGTTATCTTGCTCTTTATGTAATCTTAAAAATGGTAGCCCCAGCAGCCTGCAGGCAACAAAGCTTTGCAATTATTAATGTAAGTATGAACAAGCAATAACAGATTATTTGAAATGAAATTTGGTTGATTATACCAAAAAACCTGGAGGTGTCACTAGGGCTGACTCAATTAAGAAATATTATTAAAATACACAAGATGAAAAGGAAGGTCTTATAATAACATACCTGGAGATGATATCTGATATGAATAGTGTCTGGAACTATACTGACTCTTCTGTTTAATAGAGAATTGATTTTCAGAATTTCTAACCTGTGCCTTATGTTTTCTGTTTAGTAGAACAACACCTGCCTGAATATCAGCTGGCTTTGTTAACATATAATAAATGACAACTTTTTATATATCCTTTTCATGTCTAATTTATTTTAATTACCATGAACTGGATAGTCATTCTAAAGCTTACACAATGTAACTTTCCTATACTTTCTTTACTTGCTTAAATCTATTTGTTACTAAGCAAAAAAAAAAAAAAAAGGATGATCCATGATGATGGATGTATGCTGTTGTGGTACATTTATTTATTTTACATTTGTTGACCGGGCTAGTCTAGCTGGATACATGTCCATTTTCAGTAGAGGCCTGGGGAGAAAAGCTCCAAGAGTAACAAACAAAAAACAATAAACAATAAAAAACATATATAAAGTACAATCTTGAAAAAGTTTACAGAAGAACACATGCAAAATTCAATCAAGGAAGAAATACCAATAAAGTCGTATACCAAAAACAATATAGAAAATAGTATTGAGTAGAACAGATGTATAAATAAGAAAAAATGTTTTTTTTTTTTTTTTTTTTTAATGCTACTTTTAACATGGTATATAGACATATGGTTTCCAATACCACCAAAATAACTGTGAACTGAAAATTTCTGGAATATTCAAAAAGGCTGAGCAATCATTGAAAACTTTAATAATATTTGATAGGTACCATTCCATCTGTGCTTTTTCATATATTTATTTATTTAATACATACACATTAAAAGTTATTTTTAAATACATTTGTTTACCACATGATTACTTGGTAACTGTTACAGATTCAAAGCAAGGGACTGGAGTGAATTTGGCCAAAGATCATTTCACAAATCCTCTTTCACAAATCTTTTCTCATGGCATACCCACCCCTCTGCAGGCCCATTTGTTCCCCTGGAGTGAAAGTTAATAGTGCCAGATGTTGGAGCGGTCATAATAGTGCTAAGTACCCAAGATTTGCAATTAAACCTTAGAATCCTCTGTGCTTGCTTGCATTTACATGTTCTCATGTGAACACAATGCCTCTGACCTCTTTGAGGCTGAAAGTCTGCATGAGCTCTGGCCTGCACTGTGAATCTTACCTTGAAAAGTGCCAGGGACATACCCCCATCCTCTCTCTCAAATAGAGGGAGGACAGTTTATCCTCATCATTTGTCTTTTTCCTGTGCCAGTACCAGCAGAAGTTGGAGCTGCTAGTGGAACTTGAATTTCTTAGGTCATAGTCTAAGCTTTATCTCTCTACACCAAAGTAACCATATACACTTCTATGATTCTCCTTCCGAAAAAAGGTATATTCTGGTATCTAGGTCTATCTCTTTCATTTATTCTGCCAAGAATCTTCTTTGTTTTCATTTCCTTTCATGAAACTCTTCTAATTTCATCCTCATTCACCTATGCTCTCAAGGGTTTTGATATAAACACTGGTAACTGTTATAAGATATTTTCATTCTTTAACTGATTTTGATTTTTTTTCTATGTGCATGAAACCGCAGGAAACCTCCCACATAATACTTGAGGTTATTCATTTCCCCTCTACTGTGCAGGAGTTGACCTGAGGAAGTTATGATATATAAAGCCATAGGTACTTGTTGATGATAAGAATGATAATGCTTTCCTGCTTAGGTCCTAACTTCTGTCCAGGTAGCTGATATGGGCACCTGGACCACAGCAGGGGCCTAGTGCACCCTCCTTGGGATTATGCATTCCCCGCACATATGATAATAACAGCTACCATTACATGTTAGGTTGCGTTTAACCTGTATCTCATTTCTGGCCATGCAGACATCCTGTAAATATCCTCTAGCTTAGTGGGGATTCAAGAACTGTAATCATTATTCCTTCCTCCCACAATGTGTGAGTTGGTTGTGGAACTCACTGTCATCCTCTCCAGTTCAGGTCTTCCAACACTCAAGCCACTATTCATATGCAAGTCATCTGGATCAGATGGCTTTATCCCATTGCACCACAGTACCAAAGATTTTCATTTTTATAAAATGTAATCTATGATTTAGAAATCATTTAAAGGTTGTCTTGCTAAAACCCATGTCATGCTTTACCCAAGGGATAACATATAATGGTTAAAACGATGTAATTAGACACCAGGAGCACCACAAACTTGCAGACCAAAAAGTTTATTACACACTAAAAATAAAAATAAAACACTTAACTTGCTCACTGCATTTTTCGTTCAATGTTACAACGTCATCAGATTAATTAACCAATATTCCCACCATCCATTATATACTCTTCCTATAGTTAATTAACCAATTACAGAACTCAAATGTTACCAAGGCAACAGTCCAAATACCTATCACTTAAAAGTTGTTTAACAAATATTTTAACTACTATTCTCTACACTAAAATAAATCAAAAATAAAACAATAATATTAACAATACATTTTTCAAAAGTACCTTTTGATACACACACTATTATTATTATATATGAGATGGAATGGAAGAAACTAAAATTCTTACTGCCCTCCAGTGGTCTACTTATTCAAACAATTTCACACTAAAAAATGTGTTTTAAATAAAAATGTGTTGTGAATAAAAATGTTAAATTAAACACAGTACAGCTTAACAAACAATCCTAAGATCAAGGGATTACACATGTTGTGCTAAAACATTAAAAAGTATATAAATACTTAAAATAACATATTGTAACAACCATTTAAAAAATTTTAAAATTTTTCTAAAAGTAATCAATAAGGAATATCTTATATACAACATACTTATCCTATATTACTCACAATCTAGTAGCTCTTAACTTAAGCATGGGCGCCAGGGAAATATGTTCATTTAATCCTGGCCATCTACATGCTTCCAATATTAGCTGCCAATAAACTTCTCTAAATTCTATTCTTGCCTCCCAATTGCTCTCTTTAATACCATGTGGTATTTCTTCAAGCACAAAGAATACAAACTTCACTTCCTTGCAAGTTTTAGTATGTTTAAACAATGCATTTTTAACATTTTGTTTTCAGATGTCATATAAATATTCATAAATCCTTCTCTTAAGAGTTCTTTCCATCTTCCCTACATAGAAGGCAGAACATTTTTTACATTCCGCCAAATACACCAATCCTTTACTGTCACAATTTGAAAACTGCTTGCTGGTTATTACCCTATCCTTAATAACCAAATATAATTTATCCGTATTTTTAATATATGAACACTGTTCACATTTACCACATCTATAGGTTCCATTCCTTTTATGCCTCTCTCTGTAAATTGGGGGGTTTATTTTCCAAAATATTTTTATATTCCTGTTTCTCATATACGTAAATGTTAGTGACTGCTTAAAGATCGCTTCTAAATCAGAAAACCCTGCAAAATGTTGCCAATTTCTCATGATAACATTCTTAATCATTGGAGCTTCATTATTGTAATTTAAGATAAAGGTCCTTGTAAGATTCCTATTATCTATCTAATTTCTTGTGTTATTAACCACATTAACACTATGAAAACCTTTACCTAAAATGGGTATACAACTATATTTTCTCTTTTCTGTCACTTCCTTAAAAACTTCATCTATCAATTTCTCTGGATATTTTCTCTCTAAAAACATATTATTTAACTTTAGACCTTCCTTAAAATATTCTTCATCTTCTGTTGTCATTCTAGAAATTCTACTGTATTGCTCTTTTACCAAATTCCTCTTTTGCTTATATGGATGGGCACTTGCATAGTGCAGATATGAGTTAGAGAATGTACTTTTTCTGAACACTTTAGATTTAAATATTTTACATTCATAGTCCATGTATATAGTCACATCTAAATAATCTACGGCACCCTTTGTACATTTCTGTGTAAATCTTCAGTAGCTTTATTAATATAGTCTAAAAATTATTTCAGCTTATCTTCCGCATCGGTCCAGAAAAAGCACAAATCATCTAGGTATCTTCTATATAGACACCAAGAATTTCTAAAAGCTGAATTGTAAATGAATTTTCTTTCCCAAGTACATAGAACAATATTAGCATAACTTGGGGTGCAGCATGCTCCCATTGAAACCCCCTTAATTTGCTTAAAGAACTCACCTTCAAACACCGCAAAGCTATTAGTAAGAACTGTTTCTAGCAACTCCATAATAACCATAATGTCTCTGGAGCAAAACTTTTTGGCTAATAATAATGCCTCCTCAAAAAACATTTTAGACCTATTGAGTGAGGAATAACTAAAAATAAGTCTGCAATATCAAGTGTCACAAATATAATGTCTTTATGAAACATCTTTTGATCAACATGTTTCAAAAAGTCCCATGAGTCTTTTAGCAAACCATTCTGTTCCAGTCAAACTGTCTTAATCCTATTATCTAAATATTTAGCAATAGCATAGGTTTTAGTACCATTTGCTGATACTATAAGCCTTAACGGGGGATTATCAAGGTCCTTATGCACTTTAACTATACCAAATATAGAGGGTATAATAGGTTTATCTATATACAATTATATAACTCTCCATCGATCATGTCTTCAAATAATAACTCTCTTAAACTAAAATCAATTTTCAAATAAGCAATATTAATTTTGTTAATAGATACCCTACTATATTTTTATTCATCTCCAAGTAACTCATCCATCTTACTAATATAGAGAATATTATCCATTATGACCATATTCCCACCTTTATCTGGCCTTGGAATTCTAATATTTTTATTCTCACTTTGCTCTCTAAGCAACTGCCTTTCTTGGTACATCAAATTAGGATACACTTTGGATTTTTTGAGGGTTTCTCTTAGTTCTTTTTCTACCATCATCTCAAAATGTTTTAATTGGGGGTGTAGGGGGATTAAAGGCACTCTTTTTACTAAACTCTTTACTCTTTTCTGCATTTCTATCCCTTCCTTCAAACATCAGTTCTAGGTTTTTCTTTCTGACGAACAGTTTCAGGTCTATTAAAATCTTATCTTTTTTTTATATTAGGCACAGACTTTAATCCTTTCATAAATAAGCTAAAATGTCTTTCTTCTACATCTAAATTGCTATAATTAAAAACATTAAAATTCTGGAAGGTGTGCACATTACCCTTCTGTGAGATTCTTATTTTATTTAAACCATCTTTTATCTTCTTCTCTCATTGAACGGATAGTGTATCATTGATTTGTTTTTTATCCTCTCTAAAGGGTCATTAAGGTTAAGATTAAATTCTTCATTATTACTATAGTTGTAGTTATATCTAAGCATATTTCCTTCATAAAATTCTCCTTCCCTTTTATTGTCACCATGATAGCCAAAGTTGTCACTCCTTTCTTGAAATTCTACTATTTCATTTTGCCTTCCCTGCCATTGCCTATCTCTGCCTAACTTCGGTTTTGGATAGCTTCTATTTTCTTTATATTCTGTGACATCCCTATCTATTTTCCTATTCTTATGCCTAACCACAAGCATGCATTTTTCATATCTTTTCCTTCTAATACTTAAATATCTTTCTCTTACTTTATCCACAGTAAAAAGATCATTAATTATTTTGTTATTAATCTCATCAATTCTCTTAAACAAGTCTTCCATTTCCATCTCATTTTCTTTGATTATAATTTTTATAATTGCAAAACCACAAGTATCAAAAATCTTAATTATCTCTTTATAGCTTTCCAACCCTTCTCTTATATTATTAGGGCACTTGTATACCCTTAACCCTTTAGGTACAATTCCTAAGTGTAAACATTGTTTTAAATATTTATTATCCAAATCAGGCATCCTGTATTTCAGCATATAATCATACATTAAATTCATGTTAAAGTTGTATGTATTTTCAACATCATTATTTAGTTCATTATTCCTTAATCAGTCTGTCCATTTACAGTCAATATGATAGTTCTTATTCATATCGGCACAAATGCCGTTGCTACAGTCACCTGAAAGTTGGTAACATATAATGGTTAATATATGCGATTCTGGAATTTTACTGTAATTAAGAGTCTTACAGTGTGGACAGTTAAAGGTGAATGTTTTCATTCTCTTAATTTTATTTATTTATTTTTGTTATCTAAGATCTCCAAGTGTTTAGAGTCCTTTTAAAGTGGAAGCCAATGAGAGAAAAGCTCAAAAAATACAAGACTTGCAACAAAATTTCAAGATATAAATATAACATTTACAGACAGAAAACTGAGTTTACACCTCAGAATTTACATGGAGTATTAAGACAGCAAAAAAAAAAAAAAAATATATATATATATATATATATATATATATATATATATATATATATAGCAAACATCAGCAGATGAAGAAATTCATGTGCATATACTTTAATGACAACTGTTTTTTTTATCTTTGTTGCATCATTAATGCTAGTAAACTCTTTTAGTTTTTTGTCTAGCAATTAGTGCAGACGATTAAGGCTCAAAGCTGTTAATGAGCTGGCTCATGTAATGAAGAGTACAGGGTTTAATTCCTTCCATCTCAATTTGTCTACTGTGTGAATCTAAACAACTCCCTTGACCAGACAGTGCTCCCTGCTTACCCTTGAAAAGTGACTTTTACGTCCATTTGATTTAAACCTGTTAAGAAAATGTATAATAAAATAAAATAATATATGACCTACAGAAAAGCAAGCACTGAAATGTGTGCATATTGTGTACTTAATTGAAATTAAATATATCAACAGACAGCTTTCTGTTTTACTTATTAAATGTAATCAGCATGCTAATTTATAAGCATGCTCGGTGACAGCAGAATACAAAAATATGCTGGAGTAGTACATGACAGTTATAAGTATGGTATATCCAGTTGCTACATCAGATTTGATGTACGAAAAGCAAGGCAGAAGAACCTTAGATCAGCTGTTGTAGTATATAATAGACTTTTTGGAAAGATTAGTTTCAGGCAAAGAGCTTCAAGTCAGAACAGATAGGTAATATAACAGAAAGTAGGCTAGAGCACATGACAACAGGAGTAATAGGATAATACCAAGAATAAGGCTGGTGAGAGTGAGGAAGTAGGAAATTAGTAAAAATAGAAGGGAGAGCTGGGTAATAAATTAGTGGAAGACACAAAGAAACAGATATACACCACAAACAGGGAAGAGTTTACATGGTATAGGAATGATGTTCATCAGAAAGAGAGATAGTAACTTTGAGGTGGAGACTTGTGACAGTTCAGCTAGAAAATGTAACCTCACACAACTGTTACCTGCTAGTTGTGAAGTGAGGGCCAGCATGAGGCCTTGCTTGTAAACACATTCTCATATATTAAAAACAATTTTATCCCAAAATATTGCCATGCAGACTGAATAGGTTTAGTCTCTTTGGCAGTTGGTAGAAGGGTTGATGTGTAGTAAGGAGGCACCTGTGAAGCAAAGTAGTCTTTAGAGGGTATACCAGGTTAGTGTTATTCTGTTTGTTGTGGAAGCTGGCACAAAGGATTAAGGCTGTGAACAATATTTATTGTGGTACGTTTGATTCCCCCAGCCCTCATTTGTGTATTGTGTGTCCTTGACTGAGGTACTTAACCAGACATTGTATATGGGTTATCCCTGTAAAGGGAATGTGTGTCCAATGGGCCTACCTGATTAACAATTGCACATTATTATTATAATTATTATTATTATTAGCAATAGTACTAGCAGTATGTCAGATATGCTAATAATCAGAGTATGATATTGTGTGGGACATTGTTAAATGGGCATTATTCTGAAAGTTAGATAATTCTAGCCAGCTAAACTTTCTTAAGGCTTCACAGTGGTAACAGCAAGAAGAAATTATAAGCAAGTCAATAACAGACAGAAACAAGGTTGGGACATAATCAGGCAGCATGCATCTTCATTTGGGGATGCAATGTGAAGATGTTTAGGTACAGTTCCTTTTCAGAAAACCAGATTTAAGTAGAACTAAACCCCTGCAGAAGCACTTATTATACAGCTGACAAAGTATGGTTAATGTAGTAGAGGCTGAAACGAGCTGCTCTAAATTATCAGCATACTGGGTGGACCTAGCAGTGTTTCTGCATATTATTCACATAGATAGATAGAAGTGGACCATCATAGAGCCTAGTGGGCCATACAGAAACACCAAGAGATGGTGGAGGAAATAGCCAGCCTGATACTGCCTTTAAGGTCACCCCTGTACTATTTGGTATTATAAGCTGAAAGCCCAGTGACAAGGACCTTTTTATAACAAGTGGGTGTTTTTTCATATTAAATGCCTTTTACAGGTTAAGAAACAAAGTACCAATAGCACTGACACAATTAAGTTTGGCATATATGTATTCCTTTTTGTGAAGGAGAGCTATGTCAGTTTAAAGACTGGAATAAAATCCATGAAGAATGTCAGGTAATAAATTGAGAGCGATAATGCAGTTGTAAACTTGTCAATGAACAACACCACCCTTTTGACTTAAAAAAAAACATCTATCACCTCAGAAATTAAAATAAACTTGTTTCCTCAATTTCCTTAGACCCACCAAAGTGATTTGACACAGTACTCCATCCCAATCTTCTTCGTAGTCTAGTCAGTCTAAAACTCACTGAACCCACAATCAAATGGCTCAGCAGCTATCTAAGCAATAGAACTCCGTGAGTAAAATGGCAATCTGCACATTCAGCTTACCTACCAGTTACAGAGTCCGGCAATGCTCAGTCCTTTACTATTGTATATATTTTATCTATCTATCTATCTATCTATCTATCTATCTATCTATCTATCTATCGACCTATCTATCTATTATTCAGTCAGCCTCGTACTCCTCCACTGTTGTTCCTCATGCAGATGATTCCACTCTCATTTGCTCAGCCACAACCATACCAGGATTCCAATCCCTTAATCAGCAATCATTTACAAATGTGGAACATTGGCTTGTCTTAGCTGTTACTGAATTACCCTTAAAAATTAATGCTATTTACTCCTAAAACCTTAAACCAAGAAAAAAAATAATAATAATTTCCAGTCACCCTCTCGTTCAAAACTTTATATAGTTCCTACTACAAAACCAGTGGGTGGGGATGAGGTTACTGTTGGTGAAAAACTGAAACTTAGCACCCACATTTAATATTCCATAAAAAACAGAATGTAGGTACCAGATATTATATCTATGACCAGATTAGGCATCAACCCTTATATCCATGACCAAATTATTTAAAGGCCCTTACATATATGACCAAAGTATTCACCAGCCTTACATTTATAAACAAATTATTTACCAGACCTTACATCTATGACCAAATTACTCATTGAACCTTACACCTATGACCAAATATGCAAAACAACAGCAACCTCATATCTCTTACCCAGCCTCCTCTATGCACCCGCCATATTTACACACCTCTCCTCTTCACAATCATACAAATTAGAACAATGCTGTAATAATGTTGCCAAATTTGCAGCACACTTTCCCAATTAAGCCATCATTGTTTTGTTCTCCAAAAACTCTCTTGGCCTGACCTTCCCAGACTGCTTAAACTCTCTCAGAAAAAAATTGCCAACAACATACTCTATCAACCCTAAAAATGCCCAGCAACACAGGCTTTGTTGTAGTTGCATCTACCACTGTGGTCTCAGACACCTGAAACCATATAGATGGTGTCTGTCTTCAAAACCACAAACTCCTGTAGAAATGCATTTTACTCTAGTCATGTAGCCAAACTCTGGAACACCCTACCACTTAATATCAGACAAATTGAATGCCAACACAATATGAACTAAAAACTTTTTTACTGACTACACCACACTGTAACTGCATGACAGATCCTCATATTCTGTCTCATGTCTACTACAGCAATAACTAAGTAACTCAAACAGTTAAACTCTTTGAACTTATTACTCTTTACCATCTTAGTCCTTAAAGCACCATTTCATCTAGAAACAATCTAACTCATCCCCATTATATATTATCCTTCTGACTCCCACTCTAACAACAAACCACTACAGTTATACTAGTCTTAATACCACAGACAAGATCTATCTCATAAACCCAAAATGTCTACCGCCCAGCATCTTTCTTTTAAATTCCAACAAAACTGCCACTAATAGCTGAATATCTACTTATCTGACTAAACTAATTACTTTATCACCTAATGTAATTCTTATCACTACCTTTACAACTCACCTTCTAATTTCTTAGATAAGTCTTCCATCATCTGCACTATCACCACATAATCCTCATCATATATTTATCAAGTATACTAGTATAATATTATCACAGACTAACTCTCTGTAATCCTCTCTCTCTGTAACTTCCTTATGTACATAGTAGCTCCTGCTATGACTATGATCTAATGCCATGAACCTTGTGTAAATGCATGTGTGAAACTCTACAAAATGATTATGTAACTACTTTTTTCTAGTGTGAAGCATATTTTATACGCTGTGTAAATGCAGTCATGAACATCTGCAAAACTGATTTATGTAAATATTATACTCTAAGATGTAAATGCTTATTTAGAATGTCAGTTGTAGTGGAGCTTTTCTTCACTGACCTCCTGTGAAAATGGTTTATTTTGCAACCCAGTCAGACATTCCAATAAAACAAAACTGAAATAATGAATAAATAAATAAATATATAAATAAGTAAATAAATGCATAATAAATAATTTTATTTCTCATATTTTGGAAAGACAGCACAAAAAGACACTAAGATAATACCTGTTATGTAGCTAAAGGACAACCCTTATGTAATGAAATCATCAGTGTTGACATGCAGAGTTTGGGAGCTCTTTTTTCGGGTATACATTGGTTTACTAGAAGAGAAACAATGAAGGGCATGGACAGAGCAATCATTTTCAAAAATCAGGATGACTAGAAACTGGTAGCCAGGTAGTACTGTTTAAGTTTCATCAAAAGTTTTTTTTGAGTCTAAAGACAGATGAAGAGTAAGAAATGTGTTATAAGTTTTATTGCTAAAGTTAGTAGCTGTGGTAGAAATATGACTGTGCAGAGCACATCCGAATCAACATGGACACTGGATTATTCTGTTATTTTCAGCAGAACACTGTAGGAGACAGACAGGGTTGCTTTAACCCGACAGAGTGACAGAGGTCCTTGGCAAGAACTGTTTTGAATTTTTTTCTGTTATTTCTTTTTTGGTCATTAAAGTATTGTTGCCTGCTGCTTAGCAACATGGACTTGGTTTGATATCTGGTTTCTTTAAATTGCTTAAAAGAGGTAGTCGTTCATTTTGTTCAGTTATGGGGGTCACAACTGGATCTGTGGGTGATCTGTACTTTAATTCCTAGTATAATTCAAACTACAAGACCTGAATTTGACTCAACACCATCATGTAGAGGGAAATTACTGAGAATTACTAGAAAATGTACAACTGAAATATTGAACTACAGAATCCAAAGGCTGACTGAGCAGGAAAATCTAGTCCAGACTCCTGAGACTGGTTTTATTAGCACCAGATCTCTGGAATTTTCTGGAGAAGAACTAATAATGTACTTTCTAGAGCTTTCCCATTGTCATACAGTAGATAGAGGAAGCTGATTACTGAATGTGTCTGTTTTTGCTCACGTGACCAGCTAATTGCTGAGTTTGCAAACCTCACAATGAGTAGTAGCAGACTATTGATAAAATAGTTTGCTGGAGCACTTTAAAATAATTCTATTAATGTTACTTATCACATAGATGCCATTACGCTTGTATCCCTTCCAACTAAATTAGTGACCACTTTCCATTCATATCACTATGGTCCTTAAAAGAAGATCTTACCATCATGATTATCTGCAGAATCTTCCCTCCTTGTAAAAAATATTGAGTAGCAGAAACACTCAATACTCAATACAATGCTCTTTACACAGCAAACCACCCTGAAGATGTTTTTTATGTGTTTTATAACATTCTTGTCCCAATCCAAAAGCTTTAATCACTTAGAAATTATTGTCTTTGAGTTAACCACTGCCAGTGTCTGAAAACCTGAAACAAAAATGAAAAATACAGAAGCTGCCCTGCACAAAGGGAGGCCCTCTAATCCCTCCTACCATGCCAAGTTCAAAAACAAGCAATCCAGTCATTATGGTAACAAAATCTAAACATGCCAGAAATCATTTTTAGATACACCAGAACATACCCTAAAACACTTGTCAGAAATAAAAAAAATCCCATGCCACTCTATCAAAAACTTATATAACTCAGAATTGAAAACAACCCCTTTCTCATACTAAATCAACTAATACTTTGTCAAAATACTTCTCTTCCCTTCTCCTTTGCTCTCTACATCCTCTCTTCCTTATCACAATTTTATACTAAAAATATTTTAATTTCTTTTACAAGTTCCTCTTCAACACAATAGTAATAATAATGATAATAATAATAATGATAATAATAATAATAATGATAATAATAATAATAATAATAATAATAATAATAATAATAATAATGATAATATTAATAACAATAATAATAATAATAATAATAATAATAATAATAACAATAATAATACTTTTCCTAGCTGCCATCTTCCATTATTTCTTACCAAAGTTACCTCATACAGCACTTGAACTTTGTCATACATCATTTTTCTATCTTGGTATTGTATTGTTTGACTAGAAATCTGTGATAATTTATTTTATTAAAACTTCTACCTATTTATTAGGAAGATTTAAATATACTACTAGTGTATTATTTTTCATCAAAATTTTGGAAAAAAAAAAGGCATCACAATTTAGACTTTATTGCAAAAACTTGTATTCTGTCTTTAGACTTGCATGGTTTCAGACCAAGGTATAACACATCCAATGTTGACTTCAGGCTACAGACACTGTTTACAAAACTATGGATAAAGAACAATTGACATTGTCTCTATTTATTGACGTAAAGAGAATCATTGACTCAGAAGGTCACTGCATTCATCTTCATCATCTCCACAATATTGGATTCATCAATGTTTGTTTTCCTTTACTTTATTTAAATGCAGTTATTTAAAAACACATTAGAGCAAATCAATCAAATTCTATAAATTTAGAGTAAAAATGCACTTAAATCACAATTATTTAAACTGTTTTAAAATATACATGCCTTAAAACATACTTAATATTTACTCTGTTCTTAAGTTCTGATCCTTTACTGGATCCCTATTTCAGTTGCCATTTGGCTTTACTCTGTAATAAGCAATTTTGGATCTCCCTTCACACACATCTGTGTCCTCTATAATCACATATAGTCCTCAAGTATCACGTAGAGTACATTATTTTTCATGACTAGATAAAGCATTTTCTGACTTATGTCTTTTAGTGGCATCGATGTCATTATCTAATTCTTATGTGGAGATTGTATTAAATGCTACCAGAACAATATGCTGAACAGACAGCAGTGGCTATATAAACCAAGTACTTGGTTGTATAGTCAGCACATTTTTTAAAGTAACCACATCAGGTTGAACAAATGAATTTGTTTCATGGCTCACAGAGGAAGTAGAGAATTTTCTAAATTTGAAGGTACCATGTCTCTCACTTCCATTCATAGGTCTCTTACACAATATATTATTTAAACATGCATTAAAATTCACATAATTCTGTTACTATGACTCTCAGCTGCAGTCAAATTAGCCATAACTATATTCCATTTTCACTAGATTTTATATTGCCCTACTTACAACATTGTCTTTTCTGAAATGTTAACAAATTATTTATTCTTATTAGCAGATATAAAACTGCTATAATTTCTCAAAAACCTAAAATAGGTTTAAAATTGTTTACTCTAACATTAGTTCACTTCTTCTCCTAGATAGTGTCTCTCTTTGATGCTTGTTCCCAAAATGTGTATTTTCAGAGATATTATGTCCAGGTCTGAAAAAAATGAATAAGGGATATTTTATACTTCATGTTTTGAATGGCAACTGCCTTATATCAGAACATTATTAGCATCAAGATCCTATGTATACTCAATTCAGAAAACAGATTTCCTTCAAGCTAACATGCATAATATTTAAAGATTCATAATTTTTTTCACAAAAGGAAATTGAAATCCAACACTGGATACTCTTTACCTGATGGAAAAAGTTCTACATTGATAAAATGACCAAAAACTGAGTATGTTCAACATACTCTGAAGTAATATGTTTCTCCTGTTTAAAAGCAAACAATTGATATGGTATATGTGAGTACCTATGGTCATTCCATGCCTTTCTAATTAATGGATCCCAATAAACATATCATTGTTGAGTTCAAGCTCATAAAAAGATACATATTAACAAAATTCTGATTATTGTTCAAATATATACTAAATAACCGCATTAGATCCATAACACTTTCAACATGTGTATTACTTGTGGATAAAAAATTAACATCAATAAGGAATACATCCTTATCTGTGATGGTATTCTGCAACTTCATTAATAATTAAAGAGGCACCCTTAATAAAGTCATATGTTTAATTACCAAAGATTTTGTGAGAATCTCTAAAAATTATAATTGAGATCACTAACATAATAAACACTAACCACTACAGACATCCCATCAAGGTATTGATAATTTTTGTGTACCTGGGATAGCCTATATGTGAACGTATTAACTGAACCATTATCATTATTGCATGAATGAAAGACTTACATAAGACAATATAAAATAAAAGACCTAAATAAGGCAATATATAAATAAATGTTCAGCAAAAATTCTTCATATATTCCTACCTTTCGGTAAGCCAATGAAAACTAAAATATAAACTTTCTGAAACTCAAATCATCTTTCTTGTAAGTTCACCATTAAACAACATGCATTTTTAAAAGTAAAATTTGGTTTTCAGTATTACAATAAAACTACCTTTATCGTGTTGTCTAATAGATAAAATCTTTTTCTTATCAAGTTATTAAAATGCATATACCTAGGGTTTATGTCGCGTATCGTTTGTTCACATACATCCAAAAGTAGTACGAAAATTGGATGAAGAGGAGTAACGCCGCCACATCTCTTTGCATATTCTTAGTTGCTATGTTTATATTACCAGGTTTTCTAAATAGTATGCTTTTTATCTTTTTTGATTAATAATTCTTCTGTCTCAAACCTAAACTCTGTTTTCTACGACCTACTTTTGTTCTACCCTTTCAGGCTTTCTAACACTGATAACATCATCTTTTACAATAACCTTCTATGAAAAGTCCTTCAATAAAGTGGGCCCAGCTTTTTAGAACTCTATCCTCTCAGATTTTAGAAGTTTTTCTACCCTACTGTGCAACAGAAAATAAAATACCCCAAAACCATTTAAAAGAAAATTCCCAGTGTTTGTGCTTTCATGATGAATTCTACCCGATTTCTTCCACAAAATACTCCTTTCAGCTGTTTTCCTCCCCTCATTGTCTTCTGCTCTGCTTTCATCTTATACTACACACGTCTTCTTCAATCTCTTTTCATTTCAGTTTTTACATGCTTTTCTCTAATTTATCTGTCATAGATCTTTCTACATTTGTCAAAGATTTTATTTATGCTTTATTTCTTCTAAATGAGCCAGTATGTTGAGTATCATTTTTATTTTCCCTATTTTATGATGTGTATACCAAACAGTTATGCCATTATGTTGTTACTGATTTTTGATTAATGAGGTTTGGTAACAAACCAATTTGTTCAAGGACAGATCATGTTGGGGTTAGGAGAAATAGCAATGGGATTTAAGAGGGTAGTGGAAGAAAGCTAGTTGGGGGAGGGGAGGGAAGGGTTAAATGGGAATTAGGATGATTGGGAGGAAATAAGGTTAGTGTAGGAAGGGGCTTAATGGGTTTTCTGCAAGTATAACTGGGTAAGAACCACAATTTGTCATGAACTTGCTAAGGCAAGTTTTATGTTCGAGATGACCTGTAGGCATTTCAGAAAGAAGTAAGGCCTAGGGTAATAGTGATACATGGGAGTGCTGGGTGAGTTATATTTTTTCTCTTTTCACCTGGTTTATGTATAAAAGTATTAGTGTTTGAGTTAATTTACCTTAGTTTTTGGAGAGATGGGAGGATGCCTTGTGGCTGGGCTGAGCTTCATGTGGGGTTGGATAGGTATCTGCTCAGTATGGTCTGAAACTACAGGCAAGGTGTGAAAAAAGGAGTGGGAGAGTGAAAGGGAGGCAGAAAAACAAAGGAAGGGGAAACAAGAAAAACTGACGGAACAATTCAAGACAGATATAAGGCAGATTCTTACTTGTAGTGGCAGGGCTGGTGGTACTGCATGTGCTGTTGTTGTCTTTTTTCATTCATTTTGTTTTATTATGCCCCTGTGAGAATCCATAGTGACACAGATTTGTTTTTCTGCTGCTTTTCAGTGAGGAGAAGTGATGTTTAGATTGTCTATAGTTCAGGTTGTTTCTCCCACCATGGTTGTGGCTTTGTCCAGATGCTTGTGTCCAGTATTTGCAATCAGAATACTTATTTCAGGCAATTCAGTGGTAATGGGGCTGAATTTCTGGGGTTCTTCTTCTAGGTTTTGATTATGGCATTTTATGTCGGCTACTAGAGTGAGCTGTGAATATCTTTTCACTGGCTACAAGTTCCCTAAGGTAGCAACATATTACTATAGCAATAACCCACGCCTGGGTGTGGGTAATGCTAAATTTACCCACGGTTGGCGTGGTTTGGTCCCGAGGGACATGTCCGTTGCTTATTTTAAAACTGTCTCGCTATGTTAAACTCATTTAACATAGCGAGACACTAAAAAAAACAACGGAGATCTTGCTTTCTCCGTTGCTTTTTTTTAAAACACTGTCTCGCTATGTTAAATGGGTTTAACATAGCGAGACAGCTTTAAAATAAGCAACGGAGATCTCCGTTGCTTATTTTAAAGCTGCCTCGCTATGTTAAACCCATTTAACATAGCGAGACAGTGTTTTAAAAAAACGAGTTATACTAATGGAAAAAAGTCCGGGCGACCGGACCTTTTTCCATTAGTATAACTCGATTTACAATGGGCACGCTGGCCAATCAGCGTGCACATTTTGGGGGGGTCATGGTATAATATTGTATTTAGCCATGCATGGTAACATTAATTGAGTAAACTGCTCAAGCCATATCCACCGGATTTGTTCTGCAGTAGTGGTGTCTTAGAAAATGATTAATACAGAAGGAAAGCTCTTTGTTAGATTATAACAGACAGTAACTGATGTGTTTATCTGCTGTCTTATTAGCGTTGTGAGTTTGGTAATTGTCGTCACAGAGGCAGAAATTCTAAAAGTCTTTATACAGAAGCCCATGTGTTCTTCTGCACTCTTGTGTGTGACTAAACCTCAGTGAAAAAAAACAAACAAAAAATTGTCTGAAACATTTTGGTTGCCTCATTTAAAGGAACATTGCAAAGCAGAATGGCAGGTGTGCTAAAAGCATACAACTTATTTTACCAGTTACAGAAAAGGGGTTGCATTGGAGGTAACAACAGGTGGCTTTCATGTCTGCAAGAGACAAATCCTGAGGTAGTTATATGCTGTATGGCCAGATGCAGTTGCGTTTTCTGCTATTGTTTAGGTTTTTCAAAAAGAGAGGGTTTGTGCTTGCTTGCCATTTCTGAGCAGTTGGAGTTCAGTGTGCTGTCTGGTGTCGTATAGGGAATGGAGTTTTAACAGCTTGTGATATTAATAAGGTTTCTGATGGCTGAATGGGCTCTTGGGCTGTGGAAGCATGCTCCTAGGTGATCAGAGGCAGTTGATTATGCATGCGCCCTGTGATATTAATGGTTGAGGGATCTCTTTGCATACCTCGCCACTGTTTCTAATTAATTCAAATTTGCACATTCACCATAAAGAAGTGTAATTTTTTTTTTGTTTTTGTTTTTTTTTTTTGCAGCACAATTACATGTGGTCTTTGCGGGGCCGTGGATTCCATTTTGGTACAACAGATGTGCATGTGTTGGGGGGGTTTCAGTTGGAGGGTCCATTTTAATTGGGTCCAAAGGTTTTGTGATACTTATCATATACTGAATGTACTGGATCACACTTGCACTGTCTGTGTTCAGTGGTGTTTTCCGGTCCAGTTTGTCACTCAATGTGGTTTAGGCTCATCATTTTCTTTTCTGACCAGCTTAATCTTGGAGAATGTACTGATGCATTTGCTATTTGTCACCAAGGCGTGCAGTCAATGGAGTGAGTGACAGAATGAGTGGATGTTGTGACACACAATCAGGCTGGGGACTGTCATTTTGTGTCAACTGTGGTCAAATTAGTGGCAATCTCGAATTATGACAAAACTAGGTTTATGTATTTTTTACCAATTAATGTTCTCTATTCATTTGACTGTTTTCCTGGTTTGTGTGGCAATGGACATGCACTTGGTATTTGGGGATTGGAGACAAATTTTGTAGATGGTCCAGATTTTGCCTGGTGTGTTTTCGTCGGTTCCCGGTTCCTAGGTGTTGGCATCATGTTTTTTGAATGTACAGAATTTTGCAGTGTCCAGTTTTTTCCTTCACATTTCTGCTCTGTTCCTCATGGACTTTGTAATTTCTGGAATTTTGTGGCAAATCAGTGATGAATTAATTCACTGGGTGATGACAGTTATTTCAGTTTGTCTTCGTGTCCTTCACGATGGCACAGGACCTTTTACTCCAGCCACTTTCCAGATTTATAAGAGCAATACTTAATATATACTGGCAGCACAATTTATATTCATTTCTTTAATATTAAATCATGTTAATGCTTCCGGTCTCCCAAGTTTTTCTAACAGACAAAAGCATGGGGGTGCATACACTCCTGTCTGTCTGCATAGTCAGTCAGTGCTAAGATTAACTCCTAGTTGGGGAGGGAGTGTTTCAATATGAAGATTTTTTTGTTTGTTTTTTTTTTTTTTTTTGTTCTCTATTACATTGTGAGCATGAACACAGAACTTGGTAGAAAACCATGCCTTGATGGCAGGTGGTTGGCCCAAACAGTGTGTCATGCATTGTCATTGTTGTGCTTGTGCAGAAAGGGACAATGCACTGACTAGGACATTGGTGAAATGTTTCATTAGGTGTCAGTGAAGGGAGTGGGCATAGCTGGGCAGACTGCTGAACAGATGGTTGGGAGTATGTTTCATTGAGAATGCAGACTGGCTGGGATGTCTGTCGGCTTGGCATTTCAGTTATTGTTCATGACGTCATACAGGGCATGGGGTGGGTTGCCAGCAAGTTCAGACTTCATATCCTGTAGGAAATTCATGTAATCTAAACCTGTTAATCTATCAGTTTTCACAGTTGTTCAGGAGAGTTTAAATGCAGATTCGGGGAGGCCACCAAAATCTTTATATGGATCTATGAGGGTATAGGTGATATAGATAGGTTTGAGGGTGAGGGTTTGAGGGTGAGGGTTTGGTGTTTGGTGGCTTATTATGGTTTTCTTTTCCTCTAGTTCACAGGATTACATTAGTCATTTCTTTGCAATAATCTGGATTGGCAGAAGTATGGAAGGGTTTAAATTTTCTTAACCTGATTATAGTTTTTCCAGCCACCTACAAGATGAGGAACATTGCCTCTTAGACAGTGGAACAAATGAGTAAAGGTGGAACACTTTCTAATGGCTCACTAATAATTTTAACTAGAAAACATAGGTTGGTTAAAATGTGATAACTGTTTATAGATTAGGCCTTCTAATGAAATAATTATCATGGATATCAGTCAGACTGTTAACATGGAATGTGTGACTGACTTTGATGTGGAACTTGGTGGCATATGAACTTTTATGAATCCAAAGGAGGACAACTCCTTGAGATGAGTTTCACTTGGGAGGTATGGATATGTTAAGGAGCTAATCCAGTTGTTGCTTTAGGCCTGCTAACTTTCATTATGGTGTACGTGTGGTTGTTAGAGAAAAGTAGCACATGGAAAGCTGCCAAGGTTGTAATCTTTAACAGATGAATGTGTAGTTTATTTAATCTTTTCATTTGGGTAATAGTGATTGCATGAGGATATTTCTGTAGGGCTTGCTTACACAAATGGAGGTGACCAGGTACTTATTCACAGTGTTTAGTACTAACATACTTGAGTTGGCAGCTCACGTCACGTTCTGTAGTTTAACAGGTCATGTAAATGCATGGTTTCAGTTATGGTGGCATAAGATCATCTTTTGCTGCAGTGGGTTCCTTAGCTGGCTGCAAAGGGAATTTTTTTTCTTTTTTTTTGATACGGTGGTGCCTGGTTATTGAGGATAAGGGAGGTGTAGCGACTATGCTGTTGAACAAGGTAGGCCCTTGGCAGTGCCTAATGTTGGCATTAAGAAGTTTCAGTCTGTGAGTTCAGAGGATTTACAGTTTTCTTTTCTTTTGCATATGGGGGAGTGCAGAGCAGGCATCCATTGGTGGCCTGGAGGAGGTGGATTTGAACGGTGACAGATTCTGCTGGGCTGGATCTGCCAGTTGTTGGAAGTGGTGCCCAATGACAATGCAGGTACTCCTACTTTATTAGGTGCTCATTACTCCCCATCAGGTTAGGTGCAGTTGGGGAGTAGTGTGGGGGGCAGGTGAGGCTGAGGTATGTCATGGATATGGTAATGCAGGTTTGGGGATTGTTTATGGGGAGTTTGCAATTGTCCACAGGTGGGCTGGAGTCGTGACAATGTGACGTTGTGTCAGATTTTTGTGAGCATGGTAGTTGGGGTTTGAGTTTTCCTAGATTGGTTGGTCAGTGGGTGTAGTACTTTGAGAGTTAACAGTGTTCATTGCATTTAGCATCAGTGGGCGGGTAATCAGAAGGAGTTGCATGATGCAGACCACTTTTAAAGCTAGGTGAAGGGTTGTCAGGTCATTGCCAAGTATGTGTCTGTATTAGGGAAGTGTGAGGAACAGGTTTCTCTTTATGCAGGAGGTTGAAGGTTTAAGGAGGGCATTGCTTCTGGGGTTGCTAGTGGATGCAGGCCATGTTTGTTTGATTTACCAGATGTAAAAATATTGACAAGATAAGTTTTGTTGTGAGGGCAGTTGTTGGGGGAAATGGACATTCATTGGGTTACAGTCTGGGGGTATTGGTTTTATGGAGGTATTGAAGTCATTAAAGTGGGTGGTTCATTGGTCAGCAAATGCTATTCTGGTCATTAGTCGCTTTGCCTTATAATAGTGGGTATATTGGTTGGATTACTATTAAATTGATCTTTTACAATAGGAAATCTCATTTTGGTCATTATTATATCTTTCTGGGTGGCAGAAGGATACTACAAGGGTATGGGTATTTCTTTTTGCACTGTAGAAGGATCCCCTGTTTAATTTCAACTGTTCAGACAACTGCCTGCTTTGGGTATTTGTACGGTGGGGCTTTGTAGGTTGATGACAGTGCATCAGTTTGATTTAGAGAGGATGGAGTACACTGAATGATGTTTGGCCTCAACTGTTTAATGTATGATTAGGTTTGTTTTGGAAGGTTTTTTTGAAACTTTGGAATGAAGGAGGGAATAGCCTGGTCAGGCTGGTGGGTGGAAAAGGGGCAGGCCTGTTACTCTTCTACTCCCCCTCTGGTGTTTAATGTTCAAGGAGTTGGGAAATGAAAGTGAGCGATTGGTCACTGCTTTATAAGTAAAAGTAAGCAAATGGATGTAAGGACGCTGCTTACCTGTTTGGATGTTTAAGTCAATAAGTGGGGAATGAACGTGAGCACTGGGACTCTGCCTGAATAGTAAATAAGCGAGCAGAGGTAAGGGTGTTGCTTATTTGGTCAGGGTGAGCAAGGCTGCTCGAGGTAACAGCTATATGAATGTTTATGCTATGATTAATCTAAAATACTGGTCAATAAAGTTATGTTTATGGAATTTTAATAAAGGTCATCAAATGTTATTTGGTGTAATGTGTTTATTGAGGGGGACCAGGACAATTCAATTTTATGGACACTAATATTTGTGTTTGTGACTATGTTTAATGCAAACTGTGTTGTTATAGAGTACTTATTTTCTGTTCTCAGTTGTGTTTACTTGAAGTTCTTAAATAAACCTTGTATGAACTTTTCTATCATTCTTGGCTTGGGTCATGACTGACAAAGGTTTCCAGATCAGCCAATTTATCTAGTCAATACCTGTAAAATAAACAAATAACTAAATAACTATTAAAGTAAATAAGTATGTAAGTAAATAAGTAAATTAGTAAATACATAAACTAATATGGGCAAACCATTTTCCATTTGTTTTGTCTATCTTGCTTAAATATGCTAAAATGTTGGGACAGTATATTGAGTTTCAAAGGGTTTTTTTCTGAGCAAAAAGCTGCGTGACTTGATGGACATGTTAGTGTGGAGTGCTGGACACTAGCTAAGGCTGATGATTTTGAGCAAAAGTATACTTAGAAAAAGAGTAGGCTTGCTCCTGCTGCAGTTGGGTAGACATTTTTAATAATTCACAGTAATGATGGTTTCTAGAATCTGCCAGCAGGAAATATTGATATATTTTGTTTTTGAACAATCAAAGTAGGTGGGTGATGTAGTGTTATTATATGAAGCCCATATTTCACTTTTGGGATTAATGCCTTCTGGGATAAATAAGTGTGATAAAGTATGACAAAAATTTTAATTGTGGGATTTTTGTCTCGTTTCAATATCCAATGTTAATAATAATGTGGATGCACAATATTAACCATATTTGCTGCATCATGTTGGGGATAGGATGGATTCTTAAAGAGGCTTGGTATAATAGCTTGTGGAGTAGCACTCACAATAACATCTTATCTGTTGGTCTTTACTGAACATTTATTCTTACTAGTTCAGCTGCAAAGACTGGAGAAATCTGTCCGGACTGTTCTTTTTCTAGAGATTAGCAATTGACTTGTATGTGTTGAGTAAGAGAATACAATCTCTTTCAGAGGGTTAGATTTAAATAAGTCAGGTGTAATGCAATGTAATGTGACTAAAAAAAGAGAACTATAATTGTCCCAAGGATCACTATTAAGATTCTCTGCAGTGAAATGTGCCTATATTGGAAAGGGCAGAATTTTTTAGAACTTTGAAGCAAAATCTTAGTTGGGTAGTTCTTTAGCCACATAATAGCACTATCTCCAGAGTTTAACTTTACCATTTAGCAAATATCAAGTCATAGATAACAGTTTCTAAAGCCCAGATCATGTGTGGAAGTAAGAAGGCCAACACTGATGTTGGTGTAAATGGTGTTAATACCTGACTAAAACTATTCTTGAACCAATGTTGATTTCCTGTAAGAAGACCATATCTGTTTATATCGTCAAATATTTGTTATAGATTAGAAAAACAAATTTATTTTGCTCATTATATACTTGGTATGGTTTTGAATTAATTTACAAAATAGCCAGGAAGTTTTAGCTAAGGCAAGCTGTTGTTTTCTTATTACCTTGGCAGAACTGGTTGCTACTGAACATTATTTTTTGAGGTTCAAAAAGACATAGCATAAATTACTGCTGTGATGTTTTTTTTTTCTATTTTCTATGTGTACTTTGTTTCATTAAGTGTTTCATTTCTGCTCTGATCCAGGGACAGTGCTGTCTCATGTGATGAACAGTAAGCAGTTGGTATTGCTTGTCCTGTATAGATTATAGTACATCTATAAAATAAGATTAAGATAGAGTAGGATGTGTTTCTCTATAGATGGGGAAACAATCTATATTATGCAGTAGGAAGTAAAGGTTTGGCTATTTAAATTCAGGTACAAAGTGGACAGTTATTTGTTGAGTGGGGGCTGATTATGTTAAATGATCATAGTGAGACTATGGGTTAATGAATTCTTCGCTAAGTTTGTTTGGATAGACTATGCCTTTTACACAGTTGTAGGCAATATTGCCTATAAAGATGCCTAGTGATGTTTTATGATTTGTTGCACAGCTGTAAGATGAAGGTATCTGTTTAACTGCATGTAGAATGGACCAATTGCATTAATATTGAAGTCACTTTGTAGTACGCTGTTTTTGATACTATTAATATTTGGTTTCATAATTAAATCACTTCGACTGTAAAGAGAAATTGGGGGGATATTGGTATCTCATATATCGCAATGTATGTGTGTGTGTGTGTGTGTGTTTGTGTGTGTGTGTGTGTGTGTGTGTGTGTGTGTGTGTGTGTGTGTGTGTGTGTGTGTGTGTGTGTGTGTGTGTGTGCTTCCTAAGGGGAATATATACTGATAGCTACGTAAGTTGGTGTCCTGTTAGTTTATGTGACATTAAGTCAGTTATTGTTTGTGTTTAGTAACATAGTGCTTCCTCCAGGTCCTATTTCTGACATATTATCTGTATGCATAGAATACTTTAATGTTCTGAGAAGGACAGAAATTATTTGTAAACTTTGATTCAATAACAGCATGTATATGTAGCTATTCTGATAGTTTATGTGGCTCAAGAATGGTCCATTTAGTACTCAGGCTGTTTATATTGATAAAGCTAATTTTTAAGATTTACTATCACATGTGCGAAACTCAGGTAGCAGGACCAGAATTGCGATTACTGCATTGTCGAACCTTACAATAGTGAACATTCGCTATAGCAAGTTTCGACAATGTAGTACAGATCCCACTGTAGTGGGGATCGGGAAAGTACACTTTCCTCAGTGTAGTGCGATCTCAGAGTTTGTATATATAAGTAGGGGATGTGTGGGGGGGCGCAGGGGGGCTTGCACCCCTGCAAAAACTGTTGTAGAATGTTGAGCAGATCTGAAGACGTACTATGTGGTCTTTCCTGTTTTGACTATGGCTGTTCGAAAATGTTGATTTGATGTCCACAAAAAACACCATTCGACAATTTTATTGTTCGGTCATCTGTGTTCCGTACAAACGCATCGGCCATATCATCTTCCGACTAATTTACACTCGGACATGTGATAGTAAACCAAGTCTTTTGTGTGGAATTTTATTTTGTAGCTTGGAGACTGAGTGGTTGCTTTAGGGCATGGATTTTGATGAATATCATCCACAAGTCTACATTTGGTGATGGAGTGGAAAACTAGCTGCCTAGTTTTTTGAATGACTTCTAGAGATTTATATAATTTTGCCAGGTCAGACTTCAAGTGTGATATTGTTTGTTGGCTATGTAGTAAAGCTTGTCTAAGACTTGTTGAGGGCCTAATGATGATTAGTTAACTAGGGTGACTGGGTTGTTTTATTTTGCCATAGGCAAGTTAATGAAAATGTATCTATGATGCATAATACTAAGAGAAGAAATGTGCTAAATGATAAAAGTAAAGGGAATGTTTAATTGTTTCTGCAGTGAAGTATTTATGCAAATGTGATGGTTAGGTACTGTTAGAATGATAAGCATAGGGCGTAAGTATATGGAAAGCATAAAGGTTAAACTGAGAGGTCAGTAGATATAGTGGAGGTGAGAGTTGTCTGGTATGTCCACATGTCAGAAGTGATTAGAACTGCAGAGCCAGCTAGGCAGGGATCAGTGGTATAATAGTGAAGGAGGCACTTGCTGCCACCTAAAGCCTGACCTGCCCAGCTAAAGGTCAGAAGGTTGAAGTGGTGTGACAGTAGTAGAAACAGTTAGGATAATAGTAGCAGTTATAATGGCAATGGTTAAAAATAGCTAGTGTTGCCATTGACTGCCTGAAGTAGTCAAGTATTAAACAATTCTCACTGTTGGGAGAAGAGTAAAACAGTGAAAGTATATGGTAACAGCACACATATATTACAGGTGTTGCTGTTGGACAGCCTTGAATAGCAAACTTCATAAGTATAGGGGTGATGAGAGAAGGTGGAAGGTAGATTGTTGATCTTGTTGCCATTGAGAGTACTGAGTGATGTTTGGTTAGTACAGGCCAATATAGGAAAGGGAAAGAAAGCTCCTGCTGTCACAGGAAGCTAGGTGTATATGTTTTACTGGGGAGATGGCTCACGTGACTACCAGGAGCTAAGTGTGTGTGTGTGTGTGTGTGTGTGTGTGTGTGTGTGTGTGTGTGTGTGTGTGTGTGTGTGTGTGTGTGTGTGTGTGTGTGTGTGTGTGTGTGTGTGTGTGTGTGTGTGTGTGTGTGTGTGTGTGTGTGTGTGTGTGTGTGTGTGTGTGTGTGTGTGTGTGTGTGTGTGCGTGTGTGTGCGTGTGTGCGTGTGTGCGTGTGTGTGTGTGTGTGTGTGTGTGTGTGTGTGTGTGTGTGTCTGTGTGTTTGTAAGTTTTTGATGTGAGGTAAGTAGAGTGTAGAATACAGAAGATGAAGCCCTTGCTGCCACCTAGTGCTAAAGGGGTAGAAGATGAAGGTTCTTGTCTCCACTTAGATTTTGGAGAAAAGAAGGAGCTACAAATAAGTAGACAAAGTAAAGACCTAATGAAGATGAGATATGATTGCTCCTGTAACTGTAATGTTATACTGAAGAGTGAGTAGCAGTGAGGTAAATATGAGATGAAATCCTTTGCTACAAACAAGCATTAAAGAGAAATAGGTGTGGGGAGAGTAAAGTCAACTGTAGCCATTGCTGTTGCCAAGGGTGGAAGAAGAATGGGAATAGGAATAATAAGGCATTGTAGATCCTACCTCCTGCCAGCACATGCTAAGAACTGGAGGTGTAGCTACAAACAGAAACATGCAATACAATTAGATTTAAGAGGTAGGCAATGTGGGTATATATGTGTGTGTATGTATATATATATATATATATATATATATATATATATATATATATGTAGAGATTACATTGGACAACAAAATGTTAAATAAAATTACTTTAAAAAAAAAAGGAAACTGCGCGTCTACTAAGGTAGTATATTTGGCAAATTGTTATACCTGCACAGTGTTCTACGTTGGGAAGCCCTGCATATGTGTGTGTGTGTGTGTGTGTGTGTGTGTGTGTGTGTGTGTGTGTGTGTGTGTGTGTGCGTGCATCTTAGTCTAAGCAGGTAAGAAGTAAATAAGAGACACTGATTGTGGGGGGTAAGCCTTTGAAGAAGGAAGCCATATTAGTCTGAAAGGTACATAAGTGATGTATTTTGTCTGCTTTTGATGGCAATAATTTAATCCAAGTATAATGCCACTTTCATCTCTTATGTTTTTAATTAACTTCTAAGGATATATATATATATATATATATATATATATATATATATATATATATATATATATATATATATATATGTATATATATATATATTTTTTTTTGTGTGTGTGTGTCCATGTGTGGTTTTGATGTGTATTGTCCTACACTAACAAGATATGCATATGGTCTAGGGGATGTGCTTTGTTGCAAGACAGTCTTAACTTTGGAATGAAAGGGTTCTTAAATGAAGAGGGTAGGAAAAGAACAGTGACACACTTTTAAAGCAAAACAGCCTTATTTATTATGGTAGGCATGCAAAAACGTATTCATTTTGATCTTATATCATATGTATGAATAAAAGTAGTTTGAGTAAAATTAAATAATTCTGAAGTTTGAGGTTCACTGGTATGAAAACGCATGGATTCATATTTGCCCTTTGTTATAGCAAAACTTTCATCTTGAATTTCTTCAAGAAGAACCACGGTATACATAAGAACTAAACAGCCATTACAAAAGACTGACTATAGTAAATAGTACCATAGTTTTTGATCAATAAAACATTAAGTTTACCATGAAAAAGAATCATATATATAAATGTGGAA
>NC_056739.1:1400661551-1400666551 GCF_019279795.1 Protopterus annectens | reverse complement strand
ATATGGAACCATGTGTGCTTTTGCCTGAATGTGAAACATGGAGGTGGCTTATGATTCTGAGTCACAATAGATATGTACTAAATATGTATATGTCTGTTGTAATGCATGTTGAAATAAAAATAGCTTAATAACTATGAAGGCCTGTTGTTTGCATCTATCAATACAGACCCATATTTTGGAAACAATTTGAAAGTTTTAGAGCAGTTTTTTCTACAGCTATCTCACTAAGCTAAAGAATGGACATACTTGGCGATTTCAAATATGTACTATATTCCTAGCCTTGAGCAAAAGTCATATACCCATCCAAGTGGAATGCGAATATAATAAATCATCCCAGGCTATCGTCATAAGATACCCTTTATGTGAATTTGGTAGCCATACTTAAAAGTTCTCATGTCATTTCTTCTTTTTTAGTTCTAAGTAAAACTATTGGATCACTATACTTTGAGACTCAGGTAAAATATTACTGAAAACTGTCATTCCATCCTTAAATATTTAAATGTAGCTCAGTGATGAAGTTAACTACACTGTATAGGTGAGTTTGTGGTGCCATCTTTCAAGTGACAAAAAAATGCACTTCTCCAGAGAAATATATACATAGTTTGTTTCTGATTTAGTGACTCAATACAAATATATTTTGGATATGCAGTGCATTCTTCACATTAAAAGGAAGTCATATAATTACAAATAATGGTAACAGTGTGTAATGAGCCTGATAGACTGTAATATAGCAACATAACTCTGCATTTGGTAGTTATGCATAAAATTCTGTTTGTCACCCTCAAAAAGGATGAGAGCAAGGGAATGGTTTTGCCATTAAGATTTAATTGTAACTTAATGCTTACATTAGCTGTACCTCATGCCTATGGTCTTTGCAGGAAATGTAGATGGTGGTAACTTTCTAGTGTAAACAAATTCTCCTTTAGAAAGAATTGTATATACATTTTACTTCTGATGTAATAAAAAATCATCAAATATAACAGCTGAGGTTGTACTACATCCCTTTCCCTGAACAGAAGTCATATACTCACTCTCAATGGAAACAAAATGTAATGCAGTATGCCAGACTGTCACTATGAAATACATATAGACTGTAGAAAGTACATTTAAAGTGAATTAGGTAAATAGACTTATGCATGTTCTTAGTAAAACTTTCAGACAATAATACTTGCCGACTGAGATGCAGAAGGTACACAGGTATTCAATTCTATCCTCAATGATTTAAATGCAGCTCATTGCTGAAGCTGGCCCTGCAACATAATCACTGTCAGCACAGTGAGCGTTGGGGTGTGCATATTTCTAGCAGCAAAAAGCTCCATATTTTAGAGAATTATATATGATTTGTTTTACATACATAATGCTAATTCAGGACAGATATGTTATGGACTTGCACTGCATTTTCTACCCTGAAAGTAATATAATCTCAAAGGTTCCAAGATTTAGTCAATGCAAACATCCTGTAACAGCTAGTCAGCACACCTACTAGAGATGCAAATATCCTGGATTTGGTGCACACATGTATGAGGAGATGTGCCCCCCCCCCCCCCCCCGTATAACGTTCTCACTGATCAGAACAGATCACAAAGTGGTCATCCTTGAAATAAATATGAAGCCTGAACTCTCAGGAAACCTCAGAACTTTTAACAACATTTTCAGGGCTATCTACCTGCTATTAAGTAATGGCATAGCTAAATTCCAAGCCCCAAAAACTCAGACAACACTGTGGCCTATCTGGAAGTGTTTACAGAAACCTCTACAAGCTTATAAATAACTAAATAGAAACAGCAGTCCCAAAGCAAAATAAACTTTCAGCAAGCTCCAAAAAACAAGCCCCCTTGGCTTGGTGGATTCCCAGTCTAAATAGGTTGTACAACAAAAGAAAGAACATTCTGTACAAAAATAGGAGTCATCAGTCTCAATAGGCACCTCAGGGGACTAATCTAGTCCACCAAAGCCATCTTCCAGGCAAAAATAGCTTCTCAGGCTAAGGATAGCAGTAATGCATTTTTCAATTATGCACACAACCTTAAGGACAACACACAACAGTGTGCTGAACTAATAGTAAATAGAGCTCCTTATACTGAACCAGAGGATGTAGCAAATCTGCTGGCTGATAAATATTGCTCCAATTTATCCCATTATCACCCCAAGTTACCCAGCAGGAAATACCCTCTACCTTTTCTCCCTCAACTATCAGTAAAGAACAGGTCCTCACTGCTTGCTCCAAAGCTAAAAGTACTGCATCGATGGGTCCTGATAATATTCCAAGATGCTTCCTAAATAGCTTTTAACCAGTTACCTGCAGCAGTTTTGTATTTTCACATGGCTCAACATACGATTCCTTAGATCCTTTTCATTCTTTGCTCCCATAACATCCATCTTTAGATCCACTATAAAAAACTGATGGACAGCTTGCCAACTGATATCTACCTGATGCAAAACATCCCAATGTGGGGGACATGACCACTTCACTTGCTGTACATACATATACTAACACCATGATTGCACAGTTGCACATGAAAGAGAAATGCCCTGAGGGAAACCAAACTTACACATATTGTGGTCTTGCAGTATGGTAAACAGTACAAAACAGTGAAAGTGACAGTACAAAACAGTGAAAGTGACAAGCATCTGCATAGAAATTTGACCAAGAAGCTAATATGCAGGAAGATACTTTTTGTCAAATCATAGATCTCCTATGATCATTTCTAGTATGCATGTTTTTACAGCATTTTTGTTCTCCCCCAAAGTATGCATTTTTTGCACTAAACTGTGGCTTTTACAGTCTTAACAGAGCCTGACCTTTCTGTCTCTGACTGGAGTACTGCTTTTATTGTCAACAGCAAACAAACTGAACTTTGACCCCAAACCTCCTGCCACATGAGTTATAAGCATTCTAATTAGTATTGGACTTAGAACCACAAGTGTGATTTATTGAATATCAGCTTTTCTCCAGGTATTTATAAACTACCTATCATCCTTTTACTCCTCATCCATGAAACCATGTTTTGTATGCAAGGCACAATTTCCATTACCAAATGCATATCTTTTAACTTCTCTTCAACTGACCCATGAAGCCTGGTATCAAATATATTGCTAATATAAAACACCCATAGGGCTTCTACTGTCACCCTGAGACAGGAATTAATCAAAGAACAGAATGAAGATGGACTGTAGAAATATCTACAGCTATAGTGTGGCCCCACAAAATAACTCATTGTAGTCTGCTCTAGTGAGACTTCAAAACTGAATTGGTATGATCAAATATATTTTTATTTATAGACAATTCCTCATGCAGCCCTTGTAGGTGCCAGCATCCCTGTAATCCCAACTATTTTAATTAACTCTGAACCTGTCAATATTGAGAGTTAGTTATAAACCATTCATTAGATGCCCAGTCTGCTGATGGGTCTTCAGTGAAGAGACTTCAATGAATCCTTCGCGGGGTTGTATGGGCACAGAAATCTGCTCTTGGAAGATACATTTGCCTATTAAAAACTGAATTAATGTTCATAGGATAATAGGATTATAGGAAGTTACTAGGCTTTTGGCCCTGAGGTCCATACAAGCCTAGCCGACAATTTAGCCCATGTTCCGACAACACCCAATGCCCCTGTCCAGCAGGGAAAAAGGTGGAATCCCAGGGGTGTATTTTCTGATCCCCATCCAGTTATCCAGGTTGCACTTAAAAAGGGTTAATGAGATACTCTGCTTGACGTGGAGAGTGAGTCAATTCCACACAAGGGGGAGACTCTGAGACACAAATCTGTCCTGCCAAGAAGTCTTATTGATGTTACAGACGAGGTTGAGGTTACTCATGCTGGTTACTCGAGTGGAGCTTGACTTGTGGATATGCTGCAGTCCCATCAAGGCAGGGTCTGAGAGCTTTGTATGCCAGACAAAGGTCACCTCTGAGGAGTCTGTATGAGACTGAATAGAAGGACATGGCTTTTAGCTTATCTGAGTAGGGTAGATGTTTGAGGGCCCTGGATTCTCCTGGTGAGGAACCTCTGTTGTATCTCCAGCTGCTGCATGTGCTTTGTGAGGTATATGCCAAAAGGGATATTGTAATCATTAATGGGACTTATAAGGAAAGAATACAGGAATGTTATGACCTCCTTGTCCATGGATGAGATACCCTTACTAATGAGGTGAGCTATGTAAAAAACTTTCTGTACAACGGAGGCGACATGGTGGTCAAAAGTCAGTTTGCTATCAACCTGGGTGTCCAAGTCCCTCATGACTGATTGCATGCTTAGGACCTTGTTATTAATGTGATAATTTGTGGGGCTGTCACTCTCCCCAAAGGGGATGATGATGGATTTTTTTTGGCATTCAGTTTTAGCCATGTTTCTGGCACCAGTCATTTTTTTGGGTGAGACCTTCTTGCAGGATGTCCACATCACTAGGAGAACTGATGACAATGCCCAGCTGGCAGTCATCTGCAAACTTGGTCAGTCATAGCCCACTGGTTTTGGCCTGTACCTCAGAAAAATAAATCCCAAATAACAGAGGCCCCAAAACCGAACCGTGGGGTATGTTGCTCATTACAGGTCTACTGCTTGAGGTGGCTTCCCTTATTTTGACTAGGTGGGTTCTGTCAGTGAGCCAATTTGCTACCCATCTGGTAACATACAGATGGATGCCTAGTTGAGAGAGTTTATCTATTATGCCAGAGTGGGGAATAGTGTCGAAGGCTTTGGCCAGGTCAAGGTAGGTGGTGTGCATCGTCTTCGCCTCATCCATGGCTTTGGTGACTGTCTCAAAGAAGTCAAACTAATTTAACAAACATGACCTTCCATTGATGAAGCCAAATGGTGTGGGATTGAGTGTTTGGAGGTTGCCGATGTCCTTGTTAATATGGTCCATGATAATCTGTTCCATGGTCTTGCAGATCAGGCTAGTTAGGCTGATGGCTCTGTAATTTTCTGGATTGGTGGATGCTCCACCTTTGTGGAAAGGGATGACAGTGGCTGTCCTCCACTCAGCTGGGATGAAGC
>NC_056739.1:1400619051-1400656551 GCF_019279795.1 Protopterus annectens | reverse complement strand
TTGAGAAGGCCAACCCACTTAGGTTCTTCCTTTCTCTGTCCTTGCAGTTTACTAACAAAAAAAAAAAAATGCACTTTATTCATCTGCCTTTACTGTATTTGTGTTTCCTGCTACTTTATTTTGCTTTTGCCTCTTCTTAAAAGTACTCAATTTTATTTATTCTGCTGCATTTATTACTGCTTGGTAGTAGCCTGATTAAATTGTAACTTATTATTCTAAATCTTTTGGTTTAAGCACTTGGGCTTCATACCAGTTGTTTTACATTAAGAAGGTTTGTGGTCTGCACTGTTGTGGCAGGACAAGTAGCTTACATCCTTCAAAGCTGGGAATTTCTGACTGAAGGCTCTGTGTCTGCTGTTCTAAAACTGTATTAGTTCTGGTTTTAGCACTTGGGCTTCAGGCCAGTTATTCTACATTAAGAAGGTTTGTGGTCTGCACTCTTGTGGGTGGAGAGGCTGGATTCTGCCCTTCTGAGCTGGGAATTTCTGATCACAGGTTTATTGTGCCTGCTTATTTGAACTGTTTCTTTCTGAAATTGGTGTGCCTTGTTGCTGTAGCATAGACCAGATTCAGGCCTGCTGAATCTAGCTTTGTTTGTATAACTTGAGCACTGATGCAGGCCATCGTTTTTGGAGAAGGTTCCCCTGCACCCTAGTTGCAGGAGTGTGCGTTTTTTTCTGGTTAACTGGGTAACTTGTTTAAATCAGTTTGTTCATTTTTTATTGTTTTATATATATATATATATATATATATATATATATATATATATATATATATATATAAATTGTACTTTATTCATCTGCTTTTACTGTATTTGTGTTTCTTCCTACTTTATTACTAGGGGCATCGACTACAACTCTGATCAAAAATATATAACAATAAGTATCCTTTTCTATGCATTTAATGTGTTTTTTGACTGTATCTGCTTTATTTTCTGGAAAAAAATATATACTTGTTTCCCGCCTTTCTAAGCTAGTATAGTCCAGTTTTCAGGTTAGTGCTGAATTTAGGGCTGTGTTACAAGTCTCTGTGTTTGCCCATACCTTACTTGGATAGAAGGAAGTTTCTCTGTTCACCTGTGAGAAAGGGGAGCTTTGAGTAGCATATCTGTCCCTGGAGGAGTGGTATCAGCCCAGAAATTAGTAGTTTATTGGCCATTGTGGACTAATTTCTATCTCTTTCATTTCCCTGCTATAAAAACCACATTTGCCCAGTTTTGCACACCGGGCAGTGCCGGTTAGCTAGGGTATAACTATTCCAGGCTCCACAAAGTCTTCTCTTTAATTTTTCCCTTGGAACTAGACAAACTTTCAACTTAAGCACTCAAACCATTTATTTCTCAGCTCAGCACTTGCTCAAAACACATAGCAAGCACTTATAAACCCTAGCACTAGACCCCCCTATACTGTACAGAAGGACAAAGCTCTCTATTCGACCTTACCAGCCAATCAGTAAAACAGTTCACTGTATCTATCCAGGTATGTCCAAAGGGCAGTTTCAGGTGTACTCTCCAGTCCAACTGGTGAATCTGAGCATTTTGAGGCAATGTTACAACTGCCTCATGTACACAGACAACCCTCTCCACCTACCACCAAACACTAATACATGCAAGAGATGTAATCATACAGCCAAACTAGAGGCTAAACTCTCTTAACCCAAGACTGGATCAGACAGTCAAGAGGAGAAGGGAAATACTTGCATCACACCACCAGTCTTACATAGCCCCATTAAACCAGCACTGGCAAAAAACACACATAAATACATGAAAACATACTCAGAGGCTCTAAATAAAAATCTGCAAAAGAAACAGAGACCTCTAAAGCAGACATCCAAGCAACCTCCACCCCAAAACACAAACCATGAAACACATATTTCACAAAACCAGTGTGTCACACAATCACAGCCCTTAAGGCAAAATAACATACCCAACACACTAGTAATAGGTGACTCTATAGTCAGGCACACTGACGTCCCACTCACTAGGCTGAACAAAGAGAAGGTTACTGTTAGCTGCCTGTCGGGTGCCAGGATCCGCCACATAACACAAGCATTCAGGTCACTCCAGAACAAGTACAAATTCATCTCTGTCATTGTCCATGTTGGTGTGAATGACCTGAGCCATACCTCCCTGGACTACATGAAAAGAGACATGGAAGAGCTCTCTGTTCACATAGCCCAGGCTGGTATGACCCTGACCCTGAGTAGCTTCCTGCCCTCACCAAGAATGATACCATGGTATAAAGAAAAAATGATCAATTTCAACAATTGGCTAAGTTTTTGGTGTCATTCAAAGGGGATCCAGTGTCTGTCAGCCTGGGATGACATGCTTGACAAGCCACACTGCTTCGCTAGAGACAGCTTGCACCTGTCATCCTTTGGCTTTCAAATACTGGCCAAGGGTCTTGCCATCCCCTTAGTGCCTTTTTTAGGCAAGGCTCAAAAGACAAACCCACCGCCATAAATAGCACAAGTAACAAAAAACTGAGGGTAATGCTACTCAATGCCAGAAGTCTAAACCTCAAAATGCACACACTCGAGGCACTCCTCAGTATGGAAAAAATCGATATATGTGCAGTAACAGAAACCTGGTTTAAGGCTCCAGAGAGCACCCCAGCACTACCAGGCTACAACTCATACCATACATTTCAGCCACAGAACCCAGACCGAAATACAAAAGGCGGGGGCGTATCCAGATTCATCAAGGATACCCACACCTCCAGGTTAGTGGCACAGCACGATGCTTCAGAGATCATCCACATGCAACTAACAATGGGTAAAACTGCAATTCAAATTGTAGCTTGCTACAGATCACCCACTATGTCCCAAGACCCCTTTTCTGTATTTCTGGAAACACTGGAAAACATAAAGTTTCTACCAAACACCCTAATATTGGTCGATTTCAATTACCCAAGTATTAACTGGGAGAACTACTCAAGTATTAACTCCCTTAACCAATATTTCCTAGAATTTATAAACTCAGTTGCCCTGGATCAACTGGTCAACACTCCCACCAGAGGTGACAACATATTGGACCTGGTCATCACCAACATGGGTGACCAGTGTTCCACACCGGAAGTCAATCCAAATTATGGTTAGATCTGACCATAAACAAATCACTCTGGATATCCACATTCCACCCCCACCTCCGGTCAAGTAAACCACTCTGAAAAACTTTTCAAAAGCAAACTTCACATTACTTAACACCGAGGTGGAAAGTTTCAAAGCCCCCATGCTAAAGGATAACACTGTCCAAGCTGCAAAATCCTTTACTAATGCATTCTACAGGCACCTATTAGAATGCATGGATCGTGCTATCCCAAGCAAGACTCACTCCTCCAAGAAAAGGAAACCAGTCTGGTGGACCTCTGCCATAAACAAGCTATGCAACAGAAGACTGAAACTAGTACAGAAAAGAGCAAAATCCCAAGAAGGGAAGACATCCCTGATCAGCATCAGCAAGAAACTACGATCCTTCATAAAATCATCCAAGGTTAGCTTCGAAAGAAAAATTGCCAAGGACTCCAAAAATAACCACAAGGCATTCTTTAGCTATGTCAAGAATCTAAGTGGCAATGCTCAGATCTGCTCAGAGTTAGTGCAGAATGGCAAAAAATACACTGAATTGACTGATATAGCCAACATCCTGGCAGACAGGATCAGTGTGAACTTCACCCCCCTCTCACCCCCAAAAGGGCCCATAACCATACCAGAAGAATGTAGAGCCCTTAAAATCACAGACACTCAGGTTAAAACAGTCCTCTCCAAACCCAAAAACACAGCATCAATGGGACCGGACGGTGTCCAGGCTGCGTCCTACATGAGCTCAAAGATGAACTAACCCCTCACCTAAACACACTGTTCAAACTCAGCCTCTCCACAGGCTACATAGCTATAGAGTGGTGCACAGCAATGTTTATTCCACTCCACAAAGGTGGAGCCACAACAGACCCCGGGAACTATAGCCCTATAAGCCTGACTAGCTTGGTCTGCAAGGCTATGGAGAGCATCATCATGGAACTCATTAACAGAGACATTAGGAACCTCCAAACACTGGACCCTACCCAGTTCGGCTTTGTTAAGGGCAGATCATGCCTCCTAAACCTGGTGGACTTTTTTGAGACAGTTACCAAGGCTATAAATGAGGGAAAGGTGGTACACACAGCCTACCTATACCTCGCAAAGGCCTTTGACATCATTCCCCATTTTGGTATTATAAACAAGCTCACCAGCCTGAACTAAAACCCCTATGTCACAAGATGGGTTGCCAACTGGCTCACTAGCTAATGCCAAAAAGTGCATAGTCGTCCCCTTTGGAAAAAACAAAGTACCTACAAACTACCACATAGGTGGTAGTTCCCTAAATATGGGAGATGTAATAAGGGATCTGGGGACCCAAGTAGATAGTAATCTCTCCTTTGATAATCACATTCCAGAGTGGTTAGAAAATCCTTCTATGTGGCCCATCCTTCTATGTGGGTTCTCATCCAGATCAAAAGAGGTCATTGTGCCCCTCTACTCATCACTCATCAGACCCATCATAGAGTACAATGCCCCATTTGGGATGTACCTTACAAGACACCTGCAACAGCTGGAAAGGCCACAGAAGTACCTCACCAAGAGGATCACTGGCCTCAAACAGATGCCCTATGCAGCTTGACTGAAGAAAGTCCAGCTGTCCTCGGTTGCATACTGCCTACTCAGAGGTGATCTCTGCCTGACATACAAGGCCATGTCCAACCCAGAATTGATGGACATGCTCCACCTAAAGAAAACCATATCCCCTTGAGCTACACGCTCTAGGGATCTAAACCTCACCACAACAATAAATAGGATGTGCTGGAGGGATAGATTCCTGTCCCAGAGTCTTCCCATACTTTGGAACAAGATTCCAATCTACATTAGGTAGAGCTCCTCACTAATACTCTTCAAGAGAAACCTTGACGAGTGGATGGGAAACAGAAAGTTTACCCCAGGGATCACTTCAATGGCTCTGCTGGACAGAGGCACAAGGAACTAATCTAAGGGGGCAGCGAAAGCCAACACATTCTGGCTGGGCTTATAAATGCCTTCTGGCAGATAGCCTAGTACCTACCTATGAATCTGTGGACCTATATTTAATAAACTGGGGAACAGACCTTTGGTTGCATACAAAAGAGGCCCTAACTTGAAAGCACTTTTGGAGGCTCCCCTATGACCAAATAGTAATGCTTGAGGAATGTTCAAATGTGGAAACTGTCATCATTGTGAATATATACAGACAGGGAAAGACATTCACATTAATGCTACCTTTTATTCTATCAGAGGTAAATATAATTGTGAGTCCCGTGGGGTTGTATATCTTGTTGCATGCCAGCAATGTTTATGTTTCTATATAGGGAAAACAGAGAATGCTTTTAAACAAAGAGTCTATGAGCATATTTATAATATTGGTAAAAAGAACTTTAATAATGCTCTGGTATGACATGTTAGTGAACACCCTACACATACTTTTAAGTTTACTGTTATTGAACAGGTCAATAAGAACATCAGAGGAGGCCCTTGGGAATTAAAGCTCGAAGAACATGAGCTCTTATGGCAACTTCATACTAATGCCCATATATTCCTACGACTTAATGAATTCTGTTCTATTAAGTGTTTACTTAAATTAAAGGCTTTAGATAGATGATGGTTAATGGTTGTATCTGAAATCCATCTATATGTATTTTAGATTAAATATCATTGCTTTATATGTTTTAGTGTATTATGTTTTATAACAAGATTGAAGGTCAATTATGAATGTTGTTATTAGTTGGTCTCAAAGTGCTAGGTTTTCATCCATTATATATGTATACATGTATACATGTATATATATATATATATATATATATATATATATATATATAAAATTATATATACATAAAGTTTTACACGTTTCATTTTATAAAATGTATAAAGAGATACTTATACATTTTATTAGTAATGGAAGAATTTTTAGTAATGACAAATGTTTTAGGAATGAAGCCTTATTTAGTTTATGTACATGGTCTTATTTGTAAATGGATGTATATAACTTTAAAGATTTTTAAAAGTTGATGGATTTCAATTTAACAGTTAACTTGACTATTTAAGGGAACTGTATTGGGATTTAATTGTCTGAAGAAGTACATGTCACTGTTTGTATGAAGGCGCTTACATTAAAGTGGTGGTTATTTCATTCATGCCATCTTTTGTTTTTTGCGAGTTTGTTCCTTTTTGAAGTTTTAGTTTGTAGTTTCTGAAGAATGTTACTGTTAGTATAAAATCTCTTAAGTTCCCTCTCTACTTCTTATACTCATGTTCTAACTTATCCATTTGTGAACATCTAGACATTGTATAGTATGCATTTGCATGCTGGCATTCTGCCACTTTTGTCATGTAAAATATACAGCAGATATAGATGTGAATAACTAATTTGTTTCCTGCCTGATTTGTATCATTTTCAAGTATTTCCTCACTTCCCTTATTCTAATCTCCTGATGTTCCTTCCCTGACTCTTGATGTATCCAAAGAATTTCCTTTGGTCCTATACCACCCTGATCATCTCCTTTACAGCGACCATTTTAGCAGGCTGAATGAGTTTTGCTCTCTTTCTTTATGGCATCTACAGCAACCCATTTCTCATTCACTTCCTTGCTTTGTATCCTTTTGTCGCTCATGTTCTTCTTCTTCTTTCCACTGATCACTGTCCACAGCTCTCTGTCTCTTTCTAGGCCATTAAATGGTTTCTTGTTTTAATATTTAATTACCTTCATTAATTTGTCCTTAATATAGCTCTTAGTTTTTTATGGTTTTCATTTCTTCCCCAATTACATGCTATCTATCACTGTGTTTTATAGACAGATGAAGCCCACCTTCCTGTAGTTCTAGAGCTTGGCCTTTATACCAGGTCTTAAGCATTACCTATGGTATGATAAACAGCATTTCCCTTTCAGTTAAAGTGGTCAATTTCTCTGTTACATTGGCTGGTGACTTTACTAGGATTAAGTCAAGAATATTCCTCTTTCTGAAGAAGGCCTCACTTCCTCTTTATGTCCAGTTTTAACTTAAGTTATTTTGCTTCTTCTTCCTCCCTACCATTTTTAGTGTCTATCTACAAATTTCCTGCTATATAGTTAACATATCCAATAAGCACAATTCTTTTCCTCTTTGCTCAGCCGTTACAAGTACCTTCAAACTTGTCATTATCTTATGTTTCCTCCATCTGGTGGTTTGTATACCAGTGTTTCCTCTTTCAGAACCCTCAACCCTCTCTCTTCAAATCCAGCATCCCAATCACCTCTTCCTCTTCTCAATCACTTTTTCTTCATCAACTGCAGGTTGTTTCACAGTGAATTTTACTATCCCATGAATAAATCTTGCTCCTTCTACCATTCTTTAAATCTTAAATCTGGTTTTCATTACATCCTGCTCCCAGTCCTGGGCTGAGCATATTTTTGTTAGGCCAATGTCACTGGAAATGCCTGGGCATTTAAAAAAGAACATTCAGCAGACGCTCTACCTCACCAACTGGATTGCCATCTGGCTCATAGATAGGATGCAGAAGAATAAAATAGGGGAAGCTACCTCAATAAAGAGAGTAGTCACCTGTGGAGTTCCCCAGAGTTCAGTGTTAGGACCTCTCCTGTTTGTCATCTACTTCTCTGAAGTAAAGCCAGTACCAATGGGCTCTGGATGATGGTCTCAGATAACTGCAAGCTAGGAACAGCTATTGAATACCCATATAATTTAGCCATCCTGCAGGTAGTTTTGCTCCAAACAAATAACTGGTGCCAGAATCATAGACTGAAATTTAATGCAAAAAAATGCATTATCATATCCTTTGGGAAGTCGTTTAACCTGAGGAACTACCACATTATTGATACTCCCCTAAGATATGACCCAACTGTTTTGAATTTGGTAAATTATATGGATACTGACCTAACCTTCACAAGCATGTGTCCACTGTTGTAAGAAAATCCTAATATACTGAGCAGTTTATAAACAAAAGGGATGGCATCATAATGTTGAGATGTCTTGTTACCCTTTACTCATCCTTCATTAGGCCAGCCATTGAATATAATGCCCGTTTGGCACGTATCTGTGCAGACACATGCAAACAACTAGAATACCAACTGAGATAGCTTACTAAAAGTATTCAAGGCCTAAACACCTGTCCTACATGGACCATCTCAAAGCTCTATCATTATTCTCAGTATCCTAGAGATTGCTAAGAGGTAGCCTGAGTCTAGCATACAAGACATTCCCTGGCCCAGTACTGATGGACATCTACAAGTCCAATGGCATCAGAAATATTCAGTTCAGGGATCCAAACCTCTTCTGTAACATCAAAAGAATGGTTTGGAGGGAAAGGTATATTAGGCAGAAGATTACACTGTTCTGGAGCAGATTCCTCATCCACATAAAACAAAGCTCATCTCTGTCCATATTCAAGCCCAACTTGGATCTATGGATGGGAAATAGAAAATGTACTGTAGGACTGCCCCTCTACTACTGAAGGACACAGTCTGCTCCTAAATGCTTTATCCCTTGCATGAGTATGATACTAGTTATTTTCACTAGGGTAGTATATAAATATTGACCATGGAAGACTCCCTAGTGAAATGTCAGCACTAAAAATGCCAGGTCCAAAAAGTCAAAAATAGAACAAAAACCCGAAGAAGAGCAAATCTTGAAAATAATTTTTTTCCTTAAAACTTCTGTTGGGGAGGGCAAGCAGTTCCTGCACCCCCCATGTGGAGGGAAACACCCCCACAACCCCTAAACTTATATATACCAACTCTGAGATCACCGTATGTCAGCAAAAATTGAATATTCTGAGAAATGTCATCTCGGACTTGTATAAGTAAGTCTGTTTTTTCGACTATTCAGTCTCTGTGTTTTGGGACTCTGTAACAGTTCCCAACATTTCAAATGGTTACCACCATGCATTGGGTTAGGCTTATCTAACACCAGACAAGACAAGTTAATTCAAGCACCAACAAGGAAATGAATAAAAAACAATATCCCACTCAAAGAGCGGATAACACTCAGGATAAAAATTAAAAAAATGCCACTCCACAGTGAAAGTACAACAATCAGTTTAATGGACCATTAAAAACAATGTGAACTAAGTGCTTTCACCCTATTATTCCTCAGGGCTTCATCAGAGTAAAGCCAGGCTGAACCACAAGTCAATATATAATTAAAAAATATCATGTAACCAATAATGTCACCCAACAATTAACATTTAAAAACAATATTAATTCCTATAACAATCCTTTTACAACCAAATAAATAAAAAATAATTCATAACATTTTCTTCATAACTGCTATTATGCAATGCTCAGAGTTTGACATGCATAAATTTTAAGAAGTTCCTTTTTTTGTTATTGACAGAATTATTCCAACGGAAAAGGGTGGTGACACTAAGTCAAAGTTAGAGATAGAGTGGCAGTTGAGATTGGATGCTACATCTCCCCCAGGTATTAATGGAAATTGTTCACTCAGTGAAATATTAAGATTAAGAACAGTTAAATTGTGAATATTTTAGGTTGTAAATGTGTTATAAAATAGAATAACCAAGGTTAATCATACAATAGAGATTATTTTACATGTTATAGGATTAACATGTTAAAATGTTATGTATTATTTTTTTATTTATTTGGTTGTAAAAGGATTGTTATAGGAATGAATATTGTTTTTAAATGTTAATTGGGTGACATCATTGGTCACATGACATTTTAAATTATGTATTGAATTGTGGTCCAGCATGGCTTTACTCTGATGAAGATCTGAGGAATAATAGGGTGAAAGCGCTTAGTTCACATTGTTTTTAATGTTCCATTAAACCGAGTGTTGCACTTTCACTGTGGAGTGGTGTTTTATTTATTTGCCAACAAGGAAACTGGCTAGGTTTAAAATGGCCTGCAAAGCCAACTAGTCCAATACTTATCTATGAACCTATGTTAGATTATCATTTTGATCAGAACCATAAAAACAGTTAATAAAATGCAATTATTTTAAAATAGCATTTTGAAAAGTAAAAACACTTTAATTCATGGGGGAACAAAAGATACATTTTTTAAAACTGAATGAAACATTTATAGTAGTGTCACCCTGAAAAATGTAGTTTCAAATTAATTTTATCACAAAATGACATTATATCCGAAACAGTAGAAAATTCAGGTCCTGAGAATGATAGAATAAAGCTCAAACCTTTACTGAGTAATTTGAATTAATCCTCAGTTAAATGATGGAACAATAAGTTAAAAAACAGATAATTGGGATCATTAAATATTATGTATCCATTAACCATTGAACATTGAAACAATGCTATACCGCTATACTGGGATCTTGATTTACCTTTCCATGTTTCCTGTCATCTCTGTGAACTTTCTTAATATATTAGATCTGTCTTTTTCTTAGTTCCACGACAGGTAGCATTTTTTTCCATGTCAGTTTTATAATTAGAAGTATCATCAGTGGTAAAAAATGAGAACGACATCAAAAAAAGGTCTGATTTATGAAATGAAAAAGACAAAACAAATCTGCTAGTCCAAAACATCTAGAACGGTCTGATTTTACCAATAATGATATGTCTTAAAATTAAGAAACTGACACTGAAAATATTCCTGTGTGTAGTATGCTACTGACTGTGCTATAAGCTGTAGATGAGGGCTGTGTTTGAAAAGCAATGATGCTGTATGTTACTGTTTTAGTCTGAGCAGTTTCTCTGTACACCATTGATTTAAAATAGCTATTGTTGAAGCGCTTCTGTATCAAGGGTTGGACCAACAATGACAATCAGCTTGCAGTCACTGGCAATGGTTTACCATAGGTCGGGGTTTATGGTGTGGAGATCAGAAAAGCATATACCCAAAAGCAGTTGTCCCAGTATAGAGCCATGTAATACTTCCTTAATTTTGTTCTGAAATGGGAATCATTTCATTTTATTGACAACTGTCATAGCTAATGCTGATAGACCAAAAATATAAATAAATAAAACTGCCAAAGCATCTTTCAGATAACCTCAGATATATATATATATATATATATATATATATATATATATATATATATATATTTTTTTTTTTTTTTTTTTTTGCAAGGAGGCAGGCTACCACTTTATCCTATGCTAGCTACTCCATTGTCTATAGCTAATACAGTCAATGCTACACATACTTTTATGTGGACAAGAATGAGACTGTCATACATAAACCTTGATTCCAATAGTAAATGACACAGTTCAGATATGCCCTGTACTGTATCTCTGTCTATGCTGAAGAAAACGATTACCTGCTGATCTGTCAAATGCCAATATATGTGTGTTGTTGATTGTATAACCTTTATTGTTGAGGGTGGTAACAATGTTCAGCATTGTCTTCACTGTATCTGACAATGACTACCAGCACATGCTGGTGACCTATTGATGCTGCAATGCCTAATATAGTTCCTTTTATGTACAATGCAACTCATGGCATTAAAAATAGGTAGGCAAAGGTGGAGAATGCTGCCAATTTAAGTATCCCAGATTCAGTCTGCCATTTTAGCCTGCTGCATTTACATATTCTGTGCTGCTCAATTACATGTTATATGAGCTCATTTGAACTGCCAAAACCCTATGTATATCCCTATCAAAACCCAAGCCAGCTGTATCACTTTTTGACAGAAATGAGTAACTTCATATGTCATAATGTCTGGCCGCCAATAATGACAAAATATGGTATATATATATATATATATATATATATATATATATATATACATACACATGCATATCATCTGCAGCATGATAAGGATATAATTGGCATGTACAGTATATTTCCCAAAAGACAAATTGTAACAACAGGCAGAGATAAGCTGCACCTAGGATCAAAGGACCATAGGGGCATAGGGACTACAAGATAACTCTGAAGACCATGTGTCTTGCCAAATACCACCCTCAAGATGTGTCCACCACTTTCTGGAGGGAAAAATATGTCAAGCCAGGGATGAACTTGTGGTGTACTCATTTAACCATCTAAGTTAGTCTTGAAGGAGGTAAGGGTGCAACTAATTGACATGGAGAGGCAAATTGTTTCAGAGATGGGGTAAGCACTGGATAAGAAATCCATCCCTCCAACGTGTTTTATTTGTAAGTTGGTTGATGCTCAAAATTTTTGGATCGAGTGTTTCTGTAACTGTTTTCTTTTGAAGGTATAAGAAATCCTTTGGAGTGCAGTCTTTGATGGCAGGGAATACCAGCCATAAATCTCCATGCAAAAGTCTTGAAGTGACAGAGTACAGGGGTAGGCAGGTGTAGGGTTTCTAGTCTGTTTTGATACCTGAAGCTTGTTAGAGCAAGAAATTATTTTGTCACAAACCTTTGCTGCCTTTCTAGCTGCATGATATGTCTGGCTAGGAACTTGCTGAAAGGGGCATTGTACTCAATAATTGGTCTAATTAAGAAAGAGTACAGTGAGACAATAACATTCTTCAACCTAGATCAGACACTTTTAGAATCATTTGTGCTAGAAAGAAGGATTTTGTAACTATAGTAACAACATGGGGGTCAAAGATGAGGTGAAATGTTGACCCAGGTGCCAAGATTCCTGACCACTGTGTCTGTGTGCAGTTGGGTCTGGCTGTGCTGTAAGCTGTAGATATGGGGTGTTTCTTGAAGACAACAATGCTGCATGCTATTGCTTTTAGTTTGAGCAGTTTCCAGCACCATGGATTTAAACTAGTTTTTGCTGAAACGCCACTTCTGTATCAAGGGTGGGAATAAACAATAACAACTTGTAGTCATTAGTGAGAGTCTGCTTAACCACAGGTCAGAGTAGACCTCTCAAATGTCCCTATTTTGAAGGAACATTCCTGTTTTCAGGCTTGATTTAGGATGCCCTTATTTTGGGAGGTTATGTCCCTGTTTCCAGGCTTGATTTATTCCTTTACACAAGTTTCTGAATCCTCCTCATCAAATGTGATTTTTTTAAGCTGACTGGCACCCAATAAACCACACTAGATAATCAATTCACTGGTGGTAACAATAATTTAAAGAAAGTCACACATTTTACATCTGTTTTTTCTGAACCAAAAATAAATGACCTTGAGTGGTAGAATTTTGTGATACATTAAATTAAAGTCTACAGATCTGACAATGTCTCTTAGATAATGTGCTTATGTTTTTCTATCATTCTGACACTCTGTTTTTTTAGCATGTTGAGTAGTATCCCACGTTTCATTTTGATTTTGAAGCAGGAAGAGTTATGTGCTATTTGGTATTCAAAATTTATGCTGTTTTTCATTGACCTTTCTTCCTACTTTTAATGTCTGCAGGTGGAGACATGTGGGTCAGGGTTTATGTTATGGAGGTCAGACAAGCATATTTACAAAAGCAGGGGTTCCAGCACTGAGCCCTCTGGAACTTCAATGATTACTTTCTGAAATGGGAATAATTTTGATCTATTGACAACTATTCTAGATTATGCTGATAAAAAAAAGTTGAAACAACTTTCAGATGACCTCTGAAATAAGTTTGTTTTCAAGAAGGCTGGGGGAAAGCCTCCCCTGTCCATCATGTTGAAAGACTACTTCCACAACTCCCCCCCTAAAAAAATATTGCTGCCTATTCTGAGGTCATACAACAGTGGATATTACTACCTACTCTGTCGCTGAAAGTTGTTTTGACAATATCTGCTCACTCTACTCATATTCATATTAATGTTTGTCAGCAGCCTTGCATGTTCTCATAACATGAGTTCTATTCTTCAGCCAGTTTGCATTCCTCCCTACCATTAAAGAGACTATCTTTAATTGTTCAGCTCTTTATAATGCCAGAGTAGGGTACAGTGTTGAAGGCCTTGACCAGATCTGTCAAGGCCATGGCCAGATAATCATACAGTTTTCTCCTCCTATGACTGAGTCAGCAGTTAGGTACTTTAAAATGACCCACATTGTCATCAGAATAAGTCACATAGACAGAAATTCCAAAACTGACTCTGAAGCAGTTTTATTCTGAATGAAATCTGCATCTGCTGCACAATGTGTACAGCTAAGGAAGATAGTCTTATCCTGTCTGGTAGGGGGTTTCTATGGCAGGAGTTTGTTTGTCGAATGCCTTCCTGCTCGTGCATGTAGTCTGCATTGTTTTGTGACTTATATTTACAGCTTAGCCCATCTAGTTTGGAGAAAAAAATACCTCTGGACTTAAATGATAGTTCTTACTCAATGTTCCATTCTTTCCTATGGAAAATCATGTTTGTGCATGATTTTCCTTCATTTGCTGGCACAGTTACAAATGAAGCTGTGGTACACCCAAAGAACAATTACTCAGTTAAGTAATTTTATCTTCTTTGGTCATGCCAGCAAATAGCATGGTTTGGGGAACTGGCAGAAAACATTATAGTATATGACATTTGGTTCACAATGTTCATTTAAAAAGTTCACTGAAAAACAGTTTTTGATCCCAGAGCTTTTCTCCTTTCATTGTTCCAAAAATGGATCATAGTTTCCTCTGGAAAACATATAGTGAAGTATTTATTAGCTAAAAACAACAGCCAGCATTGTTTAGGTGACTAGTAAGGTACTTACAATATACAACATTTGGGACAGGGATTGGTCTTCAGGACATTATGGTCTTAAAAGCATTTTGACTTTAAATACTCAACATCTGCCTTGTTATTTCATAAGGAAATGTATTTCTTATACAGAGTACTGGACATACACTTTGTAGAAAGACAAAGAGTCCATGTATATGATGTTTGTCTATAACTGTCAGTAAACTACTTTTTGGTAATTCAAAATTGTACAATTATTTTCTGCCATAATTATTGTACTGGACAGTTTGAGAAGCATGCCTTAGTCCTCCCAATTTGTGTACTGCCATAAAACCTATTAGTATTAAGCACACTATCTGCTGATCTTTTGCTGGTAGCTGTTAGCTTGTTATATGATCTCACAATGGCTTGGAGAAACCATTAGTTTACTACACAAATGCACAATGGCTAGTTTACTACATAAATGCATCATTTGTCTCCTGTCCTCATAACACTGCACTGTACTCAGCACCATAGGCCTGTGCCTTGTTAAGCAAACTGTTACTGATAATCCACAGTACAAAACTATCACTATACTAATATTATAATCCACAGTACATAGCTATCACTTTAATAATAACTATTATAATCCACAGTAGATAACTATCACTATAATAATCTAAAAGCACACAACATGACAATAGGTCAGCCTGAAGGGCTGCATGGTCTCAGCACAATATAACATTCATTAGTGTTTGAAACAATGTATAGGCATACAGATAAATGCACAGCACCTCACATTTTTTCATTTACCATTTGATGACCTGGTTAGTCTCACTAGGCCAGTGGTGTCTTTTCAGTGAAGATCCAAGGTGATATTTACACTTTCTAGGGGAAAATTGATCAGGACACTGGGTGACTTTTCCTGCTCACTTTGAGCACTAAGTGATACCAGAGAGCTGTCAGTAGTGCTTGGAGAATTCTAAGATGGAGGAAGTAGTAAACATTGCTGCTTGAAAAGGTTTGGAGAGAGAATCAGAGCAAGATAAAATCCATGTTAAGAAGATGGAGAGTGGAAGTCTGGATACAGAAGTATTAGAGAATTTAATGAACGGAGTTGAACTAAATGAAGGCGAGGAGTACTGTGATGGATCGAGTGCTGCAGAAACAGTCAGATAATGAAGGACATAATGTGATAGAGAAGCAGAGTACAGAGGCTGAAAGTACAGAGTCATGTCCGGCTGATGGAGTAATCAGTTTTAAGAATGTTCCACTGCAAAAGGGTACCACGGATGACTGAAATTAACTAAAGAAAAAAAAATATGCAGGTGTTGTAAGGCAAAGAACAAGAAGATGTGTACAATGCGAAGGGAGGAATTTGTCAGAAGGACAGCAGCTTCAGAAAAAGACTGGTGATAAGAATAAGAAGCAGAATCAGTCCTCTCGATGGGTATGACATTATGGACAATATTCTATTGCCATGAGGATTTACTTTAAAAGACATGAGAGCTTTGATACATTTGGGGTGGGAAGATGTTTGTAAAGTAACCTTCGAGACTTTTACATTTGCAAAAAATGTTATGGGTGAAACAGAAAAGAAGAAAAAAAAGCCACCCTGGAAAGTCCTTTTTAAGAACTTTGGCATGCAGTCAAAATGAAAATTGACTGTGCAATTCAGAACTTAAAAAAGAAGGAATTTGTGCTTAACTTTTTTTCTGACAGGGTATGATAATGTTCATGACGTAAAGAAAATGTATGATAAAAATATATGAACAAGTGGATATAAAGTATGGGTTACATTGGATATGCATGATGAGAAACTTTAGCAAATGTCACATAATACAGTATGGTACTGGAACAAACTGAAGGCTTTGTTCTATTGTGGGGATGAAAAGATTTGGTTCAGGAATGCGCAAACAGAAGATATGGGCAATGTGGGGAGTATGGCCATGTTGCTAAAAACTGTAGGTCATTTTGTAGGAATTCTAATGAGTTCAGTCATTTATGGCTCGAATACCTTGTGTTAGAAAAAGAAAGAATACATGAAATAAAAACTGAGAAGGACAAAAAAATTATATGTAGAAAGCAATATTCGGGAAGAAAGTAAATAGGTAATGCAAATGAGGAAGATAGTGAAAGCAGTATGACTCAAGGAGAAGAAAAAACGAGGGGAAGGACTAATGGTAGAAGAAGTTCAGATACAAACAGAAAATAGGTATGATGAATTGGCAAGTGAAGAAGAGTAAAATGGCACCTCAAAAATGAGAAGAACAAGAGCAGGAAGAAGTTACATCTACTGGAGAGAGGTGAGAAGGAAAAGCGAAAAATAAGTATAGGAGGAAAAGATACAAAACAGGGAAAGGCGTCATTTAAGTATTTTGGGAATAAATGTGAACAGTGTAACAGAGAAGTGAGGGGTTTAATGATTGCTGAATGGTGCAAAAAAGTTGGAAGTATTATGTTTGCTTAATACAACATGTGTTAAACATGAAAAAAGAAAAACAAATGAAGCCATATGGGGAAAATATTATATATTCACTGGGATATGAAACATGCTGTGGGTTAGGAGTGTTAACAAAAAAGATGAATAAAAACGTTGGTTGTGCTAATTGTGATACCAGGGATGGTGATGATATGTGACTTGAGAAAAAATGGAAATGATTTGAGTATAGTAGTAATATATGTGTATGCATACGTGTCATAAAGAAAAGAAACGCGATATTAAACATGGCAATAATATTGACTGAGAACTTTAACTGTAAAGTATTAAAAGAGACGGGTACAATAATGCAAGAGGTAAAGGTGATAAAAGAATGTATGTGATATTGAAACTTGAAAATAGGAAAAAGTAGAGTGTAGACATACAAAAGAGGAGGTTTTATAATAGAATATGTTATGAAAGTTGGACAATATGGTGGTTAGTGCTTAGAAATATAAACAGACTTTTTAAAGGTAGATAGAAAAGCAAAAAGGAAATAAAGTGAACTATGAAAACATGATAAAAGGTTTTGGGAAAAGGATGGAAGAGGGAAATAATAGAATAAGAGAAATAGGAAATAAATTAGGTGAGAAAATAAAAAAAATAATACAATGTTGTAGAGACAGAAACATTTTAAAGGACAAGATGGAAGAAATTTAACCTTTTTAAGAGAGGATATAAAAAAGAAGGGAAAATAAGGTAAGCTGGATGGAATGGTAGATTAGAATGGGACAGTAAAATGTAAACAAAAAGAGATTATGGAAATAGCAGAAAACTGTAGAAACGATATATAAGAAGGAAGCAGTTAATATGGGAAGGTGGAAAGTAAATAAAATGTTGAATATAGCAAAATATAAATTAGAAGACTGAGGAGAATTGAAAAAAATTGGAAGTGGTTATAAAAGAAGTGAAGGGAAGGAACAATCTCCACCAAGCTTGGATGGGTTTATGTTTCGGATATTATAAGGGGATGAATTAAAAAGCTATTTGTGTAAACAATTGATAAATGGTTGAAGAAAAGATAGAAGATGAAAAGATATGTGTGGGACTGAGTAAATTTAAATGGAAGAAATATGATAAAGATATTAAAAATTGGAGACCAGTATCACTGGAGAATACTGATTATAAAATCTTTATTCAGATAATCCAAAAAATAATTAAGGTTGTTCTGGAATCGGTGAAAGGGGAAGGGGTATATGGACTAAAGAAAAAATAAGTGAAGGAAATTTTAGTAATAATACAATTATAAAAGAAGTAATATATACTATTTTAAAGGATAATAAAGACATAAGGTTGGTTTTATGTGTTATATTTGATTCAATAAGTCATGAGGAAATATGGGATATTTTGGGGGATTATGGGGTTGGGAGAATAATAAAAATATTAAAGAAGCTTTACGAGATGTCTTGGGTGAAGGTTATGGTGAATGGCTGGATAGAACAGAAAAAAAATAAAAATGGGTGAAGCAGGGTTGTCAGAATAGTATATATCAATTTGTGGTATTAATAAATGCAGTAATAAAAACTTGCATTGATAAAATTATAGAAACAGGATAGGAAATGAAAAATTGTGCAATTGAACTATGTGTCCTTCATATACAGATTATTTAGTTATTGTAAAAAATATATAGTCTAGATGAGGAAACTGGATTGGGCATCACAGTGGTGCAGCAGATGGGTGACAGTATTGCAGCAGATGTTGTTGCCTCACAACAAGAGGTTCTCTGCTAGGATTCTTGGCTGGGGTATCTTCATTGTGGAGTCTGCATATCCTCCCAGTGCTTTTGCGGGTTTCCTCTGGATGCTCTCATTTCCTCCCACATTGTATGTGGACTGGACACACTAAATTGGTCATAGGTGTGAGTATGCATGCAAGTGTGTGGTATGGAAGAACAGCCACAGCAGGGCTAGCCACCAGATGGTGTGAGCCTTGGCTCTAGATGATTGTCACTGTTGAAGTGACACCCTAACCCTATGTGCAAAAATGGGAAAATGGGTTGTGGATGGATGGATGAATGGATGAGGAAGTTGTGACAAGGATGTGAAGGGGGTAGTGCTGGACTAAGTGTAAAGTAGGTCAAAAAGTAAAGGGTTTGGTGAAATGAAGATAAATGAAATATATTTTCCTAGAGATTAGATAAACATATTAGTAATCAGGTATGGTGATAGTGTAAAAATAATAGAACAGAGAGAATTTCTGGATGACATAAAGTATTTAGTTAGCTGGCAGAAAATGTTCTATTTATCCTTCAGAAAGAAGGTATATATGGTAAATAAAGTATATATCAGGATAGTCTGGATATTTGGGGAGTCTACATATGTTTCTAGGTAAAAATGGAAAAATAATTGTTAGAGATTTTTGTCATTTTTATTTGGAAATCAAGACTCAGTCCAATTAGATCAGGAACTGTATACAATAAAACAGAAGATGTCTGAATTTAAAAAAAATCCAGTTATGTATTTGACATCTCTATACTCTTTTTTGGTATTACAAATAAGAAGTAGAAGTGAAAATAGCTTGATATGGAAAATACTGCATGTTAAATATGAAAAGACAGAAAAAAATGAAAAGGCAAAGAAAAGAAGTAAAGTGGAGATGAGATGATAAATAAATTATGGAAAATTAAGACGATTGAAGTTAAAAAGATATATAGGAATGGTATAACATGATAATAGAGAGAAATATGTAATATGTCAATGCAAAGGTCATAAGGATGAAGTTACAATAGCAATAAAATAGAAGAGAAAGATTTGAAGATTTTTATGAGAGGCTGGAGATTTTTTTTGTGGAGAATATTATTAATATGTCGCTTGTAAAACAGTGTGAAATATGAATCAGTGGAGGAGATAAAATGTAAGGATTGCAAGGAAGAAGAAGAAACAAAATATTATTTTTGGACTTTAGAAAGAATGAAGAGTTTTGGAATAATTTCAAAATGAGAGTTACTGAAACAGAAATATTGTTATAATATTGTATGGTAAACACAAAAATGAGCATTGTTAATTTGACAGATGGGATGAGATTTTAATGGTAACAATATAAGTGCTGTGAAAAAGAAAGATGTGATGAGCTGCTGTATAATATAAACAGGAATGACGAAGATGTGTTGACTGAACTAAAAAGATGATTGTAATGACAGGGATGGGGAGACAGAATGAAAGATGTTAAAGTTTGAGAAACTGAAGATGCAAAATACTAAAATATTGTAACTATTGTAGAAATGTTAAATGTATTAATATCTATAGCTGTATCTATATACCTTTATCAATCTATGTATCTACACACACACACACACACACACACATGCACACACACACACACACACACACACACACACACACACACACACACACACACACACACACACGCACACACACACACACAACCTCAACACAGAAATAAATAGGACATGCTGGAGGGACAGATTCATAAACCAGAGGCTCCCTACACTCTGGAACAGAATCCCAGTCCATGTTAGGCAGAGCCCCTCACTAACTCTCTTCAAGAGAAATCTTGACGAGTGGATGGGAGATCGTAGGTTTACCCCAGGGGTCATCTCTGTGTCACTACTAGACAGAGGCACAGTAAACTAAACCCTAAATGGGCGTAGTATTCTCATCCTAAGGGGTGGTGAAAGCCACACACACTCTGGCTAGGCTTATAAATGCCCTAGGGCAGATAGCCTAGTACGAACCTATGAACCCATGAACCTATGAACACTCACACACACACACACACACACACACACACACACACACACACACACACACACACACGCACACACGCACACATGCACACACGCACACGCACATACACACTTACACACAGACATACACACACACACCTACATACACACTATGCACTTGTCTGCTTCTTTACCCATTCCTTCATATTAGTTCTCATTTTCATCTTAATTACAGAATCATAAGTTTGAAACTGACATCACCTTCATGTCATGAACTAAACCCTTATTGGGCTGTTCTAGAGGAACTACATTCCACACTGTCATGTCTTTGTGTTAATATTGCCTCTGTATATGTGTTTAGGGCTGAGGTGTGATACATAAAATATCTCTAATGCAAGATTAAGGACTCAGTTTTACCACTTGTGACAAAATCACATTCTTTAATATTATGTGACAGGTCTGCACAAATAGAATATAATAAACTACAATTATCTAAAAGAGATTTATTAAAACTATAGAGAACTATAGTAGTAACTAATGAACATTCATATTGTAAAGTATATGGTTAAACGTCAAATAAATCACATGAACTAGATTTCCACATATTCCATCTACCTTTTTTCCTTGATTTTGTTTTAGTTTGAATTACTTTACCAATAACCCATGGTCCCATGGTTGGATGTTTAATGCTTGCTTTACCAATCTGGTTTTAATAGACTCTAGCTGACATACAATGTTAAAGTGGAGGCAGTCGATTGGTGGGTTTCATGATGTGCTGAGGATTGTGGTAAAGTTTTTAATGGTACAAATAAATAAACATCATAAGTGCATCCTGAAAGAGACAAACATATTTACCATACTATGCAGCTGTATCAGGAGTACATTTTTGATCACACAAATGCATACACACACTCGCTCGAGCGTGCGTGCACACACAGACACACACACACACACACACACACACACACACACACACACACACACACACACACACACACACACACACACACACACACACATGTGCATGTCTATGCTGTGTGCTTTTTTATTGTGGTCTAGTCCTAACCAGTGTTTACCATGTCTATAAATATCATCCACTGTCTCTAGTATTAAGGTCAATGCAGATGCAGTTTTTTACATGTTAACTTATTTATACAGTAATACACTTAATAAGCCAATATTGCATATATTTGTTAACTAGAGTAGTGTTCATTGTTAATTTTTTTTAAATAATTGACTGTTTTTAATGTTTTTAAGATTGCAGCCTCACTTCCATATGGTTAATTTTTTAAACTTATAAACAGCCTTGGTATAACTATATCATTAAAAGCTAAGGCGGGATATAACCACAATCTTAAATGCAGCCCTAATCATTGTACTAACAATAACTGCATATTTAGTTATGACTCTGACCTTAAGTTAAACCCTCAAAGCATTGTGAAACAGAAGCAGCAATGGTGCATTAGAAAACTGTTCTTTTGGCTGCCAATAAACCTTTTGGATTGGAATGCATTCCTTGTTCTATTTTAACGTGTTTTAAATACTAGCAAGTAACTTTGTTAGGTATTAATCTTCTGATTACTTCACACACTTTGCTGATGAAAGGGTATAACTTGGCAATTCTTAACTTTCTCACCTAATGACATCCTTGCAAATGTGTTGTATGCAACCACTGTTAACTTCAAATTCATGTTTTGTGAAGGGAATGACTGCTGCGCAAAGTAGCAGTACCTACAGTATGAAATACTGTTTGTGTTTTTTACTGTGTGTTAGATATCAACGAGCTGTTACTTAGTGGCTTTTGATTTATATATTCTGCTGCCAAGAGATATTAGACAGCTACTATTCTCTTCTATGGATTTGATTCCCATATGATTGACATTTTGGAGCTATCATTTACATTTACACTGTGACTGAAAACTGTGGTGCAGTTTTTAGCACTAGTGTGAAGTGAGAAGCACATCGGTATGCATTTTATGTGTACATAGCTCTGTTCTTAAGTTTGCTTACCTCATACTGTTCAAATGTTCAATTATTTGGGTAGCTCTGACTGGAAAACTAGCCAATCCTGCTTTTGCTTGCTTTAGTCAGTTATGACTCACCTACTACCTTTACTGCCCACCCACACTACTCCATTGTCCTCTCTCCCATCTGAACCATCTGCCCAAACATTTGTGTCTTGTTCTGTTGTAAAATAATGGCTTGCTCACTCTCACTTTCAATGACATGCACACATACACTCAAACACATACACACACACACACACACACACACACACACACACACACACACACACACACACACACACACACTCTTTTTTTTTGTCTTCTTTTTTTATATTTTACACTCGCTAAACAACAAATGCACTGCTTAGCGAGCATAAAATAATGGTGACCATTCCTTTTTCTCATTCTGAGCTCCACTGCAGCTTGATATGCTGCCGTGAAGTGGCTGACACATTTTTCAGTGGGCATTACTCATACTTTAATACCCTGTTCCCCAATCAGGGTACTGATGTACCATTTGCAGATTGTCTAAGCAAGTAATAATGTCCGACAGGGTGTGTGTTAATGTGTAATTAATGCTTGCCCAGGGGTCTCTACACCCCTGAAAGGCATTACTTACACATTAACAAACACCCTGGAGGGCATTATTGTGCTTAGAGAATGGGGTGTCTATAAAATTGTTGTGTTTTACTTTCATATGTATTTTTGAGCATAAAATAAAGGCGACTGTTTCATTTTCTCAGCCTGACCTCCACAGCAGTTTAATATGTTGCTGTGAAGCGGCGGACACATTTTTCAGCTGCCATTACTTGTACATTGATACCCTGCTGAAGAATGCTCATTCTCCAGTCAGGATACTGATGTACAGTGAACCCATTTTCTAATGCTCTTTAACCTTTACTGACCTTATACAACAATTTTGACCAATCAAAACTTCCCAAACTAAGCAATGCAAACAAAGCTACTTATACATTTAAATAACACACTTCAAACAGTCCTGCAATGTTGCTACATCAGTACACTCAAGTATTACAAACATCCACATTTAATTTTATGACCCGACTGACAGTGTTTTATTTCATTGGCATTTTGGCTTTATTTACTGCATTTAAATAGTTTTGAAAGTCATTCTTTAAAAGAACTTCCTGTCATATGACCATACATATTCCAAACACATGTACACACTAAATGTCCAATGAAATTCAATGTTGATGATGATGGAGACTCTAGTTATTTTATTTAGATGTTCTTTGGTGAATTCATGTTGTTACAGTGCCATATGCTTACATTCTATTTGAAACACAACTGCACTTGAAAGGCCAGAGGCAAACAGACACACATAATGCAACAGATACTAAATTAACAGTCAACACTGACATTTCCAGAGCTGGAAACCAGCATTGCCAAAATTAGTCAGACTTGAAGAAGAGGTAGCGTGACCTTTCACCCAATTAAAAAAGTGATCAAAGTCAATCCATTGTAGCAGTAAGTTACTCCTACATTGCACTGGAGCTTCCATCATCATCATCATCATCATCTTCATTGAGTTTCGTTGGACATCTACTGTGTGTTTGGAATTTGTGCGACAGTAGTGACTTTCAAAACTGAATTGACAAATACTGCTACTAACAATACCTAATCATTTCTTTCCTTTACAGCAACATCAGAGACTTAGCACTGCCACTAGATGTTTGTGGAATACCGTGCTTCAACACTGTTGGTATATTTCTTTTACAAATTCATCATTCAGATTATTCTAAAGACATTATTTCTACTGCAATTCAATTAAAGAAACAAAGTCTCCTAACCATAGCATACTACACCACCATATAGGACTGTTCTGAGGGTGGAAATGACATATAAAAATCCTACCCTAATCAGACATTGCGCATGCTTGTGTAACATCTGCATTCTCCACTGCATATGTGAAACACCACCATTATACAGCTGGTATGGGAATGCTTGCTTGGTATCACTATTTACAAACATGAGAATCATGCTGTACAGATTGGGGAATGTTGCCAAAGTTATAAGGCTGCAGCTGTAAACTTGATAGAATGATAATAGTGGCTGTGAAAGTGATATAAATATGATATGCATCTCAACATAAGATTGTTAAACAGCAACATCATGCCTTTAAGTGCCAACAACAGAAATCATGAATTAATGGATACACAAATACATCCTGTGACTATATACAGTCCATACAAGCACTGTAGTGCTATGTATAGCCCACAGACAATGGCATTAAAGAGCTTCCACCAAGCAGAAACCCAACAGAAGTAGTTACTCTAATCATCATACCATGCAAGTAGAAATGTCTCTGCTGTCATGGTGAGTGAGAGGGCACATTTCTTGACTGCCTGTGCCATGGCATTAGAACAGTGAAATCATCTGGTCCACTACCATCTGCAGAGTCACATCATCTTCAGAATAAATAAGCCATGTATGGTCATCTGTCTCTAATTTATCTAATACCTGCTCAATTGTTCAGAATTAAAAAAAAATTGCTCCATGGCCATAATGTACTACTGAATGACAATCCTCATTGTAACATATTATGTTTGTAAAGGTAGGTGGTGGTGAAATCATGGAATTTAATGCTTCTGCATCTTGCTGGACTTCTTCATCAACTTCTTTACATATATGTCTGCAGTCTACTGTACATAAATATCATGTGCATTTCTCTATGGGTCTGCTCATGATGCTGGTTATTTGTGGTCTTCACAAGTAACATGATTTAAGTTTCTGAATCTCATGTTGTCAGGACCGCAGACAATAAAATCATGCAGTCCTTGTAAGGACCTGCTGCTGATGCTTATGATATACGGAAGCCCAATTTAATTTAATTCCATCCTTCAACATGACATTCCAAATAGTGCAGCTTTATCTATCACATACAGAGCACTTATAATAACAGTGTTACTAAGTTTAAAATATTGCAGTGTTTTATTATTAATGCATTTAAGTTACGTAATGACCTCTGCTATGCAATTCCTGATTCACTACGTCTCCTCAACGTTCCAAAAACAGCAAATTTATACTGTATTACATGCAGCAGTAATTTTTATTACATACCAAATACTGTGCTACATTCCTAACTTTCAAATAATGTAGTGTTCTTCTACTTGCACAGTATTCTACTATATGCAAGTATGCATTAGTATGGATATATATTCTACTATATATGCATTAGTATGCATCTATATTCTACCACATATGCATTAGTATGCATTAGTGTTCAATTACTTAATACCCACAATGTGCAATTCAATTACATCTCTCCCACTATCCGTTTCTTACACAGCATTTCAGAAAAATACTTACTTATGTATTATAATTACATGACCATTACATTATCCTTTTTCAAAGTCTTGCAAAAATAATATCTCACTAAACAATTACTACAACTAGTTATAACTAAAATATTGTTCTCTTTGTAATAGGGCAACAAACTAAGAGGAAAAGTCAGCAACAGCCTCTATATACTGCTGGAGGTATGGTGACAAAGGTGGGACAAAACTGTTATCTAAAAAGAAATGCATGATTCAACTCTGTGGTATATGGGAATGGAGATATGACTACGACACAAACAACTTTAATTCTAATACTGAGCCCAATCCTGGCAGAATTCTTTGGGGGTAATAAGGAGGTGAGCTATTTTTGTTAGTGCATCTGCACAGAACTGAGGGTGTGTGGTTTGCAGTCAGTGCTAGTCCAAAGCTTTGTGCATATGTAATGCTCATATACAACTGTGTAGGACAGTGGGCAAGGCATTCAAAAAGCATTCTCCAGTTGTCAGGATGGTGCTGTTCCTTTACTGTGCACCTTTTTATGAGAAAGGTTCCTCATTTTGAGCTTTACAAGGTTCATGCTCCTCACTGTTCCGCACTGAAAGGGCATGCCACATGTTCAGTGTTAAGAATTTTTTAACTAATACCTAGGGAAAATAACACTGATCATACACATTCATCAAAATAACTTTTTGTAAGTATAAAATAACACATTTAACCATCACGTGAACTTCCTAGTTGATGTTTTTAGTAAGCTGTTAGTAAATGTTCTGCATTTCCCCATTTATTCAACATTATGAGTTTTTGTAATACATTTCAGAGAGCTATGACCTTTGATCTCCTCTCTGTACACATCCCCTGATGTCTTACACTATGGATTTATAGCTTCTCAGGGTCCCAGTCCAAAAATAATAGTCACAGTGGTATCATGCAAATTGGAGCAGACAATCAAAGAGGAGATCTGATGATAGACAGTGGTAGCAGAAATAAAAACAAAATATAAAAAAAAGAAACAAATGAAACAATTAAAATAAACAAGAACAGTGCCAGAGATGGTCATTGTCACTCTCCATCAAGATAGAAAAATAATGATGTAAGCCAGAGAAATTAAATAATAATGGTTGCTAACAGACAGCTATATATCATAGAAATAGCAGCCTCTGGAACTGCAGAAGAGGACTGCTTACTACCAGGCCCATGAGAACAGAAAACATCTGCTTACTACTGATTACATGAGAGGATTTAAAAAAATGTATGATGTCTACACAAAACAGAGAGTGCTTGTAGTGGGCATTGATGTGCACTCTGAAAATTATATCATCCATGCCATGTATCACCTGTCTCCAGCTGAGGTAGTGAATGCACCTCTTCTTCAGTTACACACACTCATACATAGGCGCACACACACACTAATAAACACACAACACAACACCTAATAGTACAAAAAAGACATTAATAAAGACAGAACACATTACCATTGTGTCACTGTTAACTGCCACCTTTATTGGAGGTATTTTCTTCAGCTAATCCATGGATGTCTATCAAACATCGCATTCCAATCTGCACTATTCATCAACTCTTCATTCATACTACTCAGCAAACCACTCCCTCACGCAACTTCTCTCGTGGATCCACTCCAGAACTACTATCCTACCTTTTCCCTTTACAGCCTCCTCATAAACCCATGGCCTGTAACCATGGTCACTTTTACAGTTTGCATTTTAAAACTATATTTCTGTTCAGCTGTTCATCATGTTGCCATTGTACTAAAACTACTTGCAACTGATTAGTACTACTACAGTGCCATTATAAATGTCTAGAATTTATTTTCATTAACATGAAAATAAATCAAATACAAATGTATATCATTTTAATATGCAATATATACAGAGCATTCTCATTATCACACTAACAGCATTTCTTCCTCTTAGTAATTAATTAAATGTATTGCAATTCACAGCTACCCTCTACTCAAACAAAAAAAAAAATACACATAAGGGAAGATCATTTACTTTTTATTGTATTTAATTAATAAGAATTTAAATAAAAATTAAAATCTTCATCCATGTTTATTTTAATCAATTGTGCAATAATTGTTACCAGGCCATACATTACTATTTAGTTGTTATTTGCTTTTTCATTTATAAACTTACTAAATCTCAATGACCTTCCACAAAAATGGCACTTAAGATTCCCCCTCAAACCACCCTTTACTTGTATTTTCTAAGTCTGGATAACTAATCACCTGCAAGCCAACATGCAGCATTGAAAAATACTTGTTTCCTATTCTTGTAGTGCTCACTAGATCATGTGGCTTTACAATGGAACTGTCAAAATACTATAAACCAGACTAAACAAAAAAATCACCAAAATGTGAACCAAGCAGAGTAACTGTTTAATATGTGCTATAATAATATATTATCTGGTACCTCGGCCTTTCACCTTCAAAGGATAAAAAAAAAAAAAAAAACAATGCACCCTTCACCATTTAAATACAGATGAACCCCTGCTTAATCAAATAATGAATTAATCAAACAATTAGCATACCTCTCCATAAAATAATGATTATACATGTATAAAAGACTTATTTATACATATAAATATATAATATGATCCTAATTCAAGTATAACTATGTACATAAATAAATAATTATATCCAAATTTATAGAAAACCATCCAGAGATAATTGGTTCATACAACTCTAATAATTAAGATTACCTTCCAAATTGAGCTTCCTTGGATAGAGTCTTGTAATTCAAATTGATCATAATTTTGAACACATCAAATTTTCTCCCAGTCTCCCGCCACCCCCAAATACTGGTGGTTGAGCTAAGACAGAGAACAAAAAACTGGCATCACAACCTCAAAGAACTGCATGAAAGTGCTCCCCCACTGGACTTTTAAAATGATGGTTTCTTATGTCACCCAAATGCTCCATGACACGCACCTTCACCTTCCTTTTAGTTTGCCCCACATACCATTTAACCATCTTACAGCTGCAACCTATGATATAAAGCACTCCACAGGAATCACAACAGAACTTGCTCTTAGAAACATATGCCCTACCATTTATGTTAATATTAGATAAATTCTTAACTTTACCACATACTTTGCAATGTCCACAAGGAAAAGCACCAAAAGAGCCCAAGAAGTTCCCCACTACCTTAATGGGGAGATTCAACAGCTCTTTTAAATTACAGTATCTCCCAAAAGAAAAAGTCACATGATTAGGAAACAAATGACCCATGTTTTCATCTGAATGCACTAGGTACAGAAACTATACCTTTCAAAGTCTCAGAGAAAGGTGTAAAATTAGTGACAAAAAATATTTTTTACCACTATTTAAACTTCCTTATTCTCCTTTCCCCATTTTACGGGTATATTCCTGGTTATAAGTGACCCATTTAGATGAAGGTGTGCCCTCCAACTTAGTTTTAGCTTGTAGTACTGCCTCTGCAAAATAACCTTGATTATGTAACCTATCATAAACTTCTTGCAACTATTTTTCTTTAAACCTTTCCTCCGATACATTAGACAAAACCCTTTTGAACTCCCCATATGTTAAAGAGTGTATCAAATGGGAGGGATGCATACTTGAAGCATGTAAGAAGTTATTAATAGCCATTGGTTTTCTAAATGGTCTAAATTGAAATTTCTTCAGAAAATCAAAATAAAACTCCACATCCAAGAATTGTATTGATGTGTGGTTATATTCAAAATTAAACTTGAGTCCATGATCATGATTATTCAGCTCATTCATGAACTCAACTAACTGACTAGGCTGTCCCTTACAAAAAAAAATCATCAATGTATATATAGTATCACTTGTTCAGAAAAAATTTGCAACTATATACAAACTTCCTCTCAAAGTCCCTCATGTATATAATAGCATATGGTGGAGCAAATGAGGCAGTTCTACTCTAATGAAGAAAAAACTCCTTACCAAAACAAAAATAATTGTGAATTAGGCAAAACTCTAAAAACTTGACAAGGAAAGAAGTGCAAGGTCCCTTCTCCTTATTATAAATCACTGCCTCAAGACCCCAGTTATGTTGTATACTAGTGTACAATGAAGAAACATCTATGGTATCCCAATAAAAGTAATCCTTCCAACTAATCTTACTCACACATTCACATAATTCCCTGGTATTCTTAATATGAGCTGAGATCTTGGCCAGGAATTCCTTTAAATGGAAGTCCAAATAAATCCCCATATTCTGTAAGTAAGAGTTAACACCCAACACTACTGGCCTACCAGGGGGACATGTTAAATTTTTATGACTCTTCGGAATGGCATGAAAGGTGGGATCACTATGTTTAGGAATAAATAATTTTCTGACATTCTGAGAAGTCAAAAAAATAAGTCTCTCACCTCTTTCTAAAATTTCTAACAATTGTGTATTAAATGTAGTAATTAGATTCACATCCAACTTAACATAATCATCTTCATTCAGCAACAAACATTTCACCATATTAGCATATTTCTCCTTGGACAAAATGACCCAATTACCTCCCTTGTTAGCCTGCCTAAACACATATTCCCCCACACACTCACTTAATTCTTTCAAAGCTAACCATTTATTCTTAGATAAGATAAAACATTTTTTGTTATGTAAAAATTTATCAAACTCATGTTCCACCTTTTTGCAAACCAAACTCTCAAATAAATCTACAAAAATGAGTGTAGAGGAGGCAGACCAAGTCTTAAAACCACCAAGCCCGTTTTTTATTTAATAAACAATAAAATATATAAGCGCTTTCGTCTCAATATTACAAAATTACAGAGACTTCATCAGATGGTCTCTGTAATTTTGGAATATTGAGATGAAAGCGCTTATATATTTTATTGTTTATTAAATAAAAAACGTGCTTGGTGGTTTTAAGAAGTGGTCTGCCTCCTCTACACATATTTTTTGTGGATTTATTCATTGAATTGGTTTTAAAAACTCTCAAATAAACATACATCCGAAGAGACTTTGAGATGAAAAAAGATGTTGTCATGGGGCAAGTCTGGAACCACCAATTTACAATAACCTGTGAAAAAAACATGATTATCATGCCCATGAAAATCAACTACATCCTCACTGCTAAACATTTCCATTGTTTCAGAATTGTACACTGACACATTTAATAATGGGTCATCCTCAAACAATGACTCTAAACACAGAGGTGAGGCACATTCATCCCTATTACCAAAATAAGCAATTAAATGCAACTTCCTACAAAACATTTTACTTTAATAAGTACATCAGCCAAAGTAGGATACTTCATTGGGACAAACTTAGGCCCTTTAAATAAGAGCCGTTCAGCATCAGAAGAAATGTATATATCAAATAAATTTACACTATTTAACAAATTTGACTAACTAACATCAGTGCAAAAATAAGAGTCCTCAAAGTCCAATAAGTCCAGGTTACACAAGGCACCATGCATTCTCAATTCATCCTACCTTTCCCTCAGTTCTTTCACCCTCTTCCATGACCATTCTGAGAAAAACACTCTGCTCTTCCACCATGATGCTCCATGTGATCAGAAAAATCCGCAGAGTCACCCCCTGGCAAATTGTCAAACGACTCACTCTTCTTGGAGGTAGTCTCAACTGAAGACACCAATGAATTATGAATAACTGCAAAATAAACAGCAGGCTGTCTGAACTTCGACCTTCACTGGTGTGGCTTACATTGCCAGGAATAGATAAGGCTGCACTTAATCATACTTGAATTGGGGTCATATTATATATTTATATAATTTATGTTCAAGCTATTGTATATTTGTTGTATAAAATCTTATTTAATTTGTTTCTCAATAATCTAACCACTGTATGCTGCATCATTTGTAAAACTCAGATTTTACTCCTTTTATACGTTCAATGCTCTTTGTACAAAATAGCTATGTTTATATAATTTTTTTATTTTTTTTTTTTATAATTTTTTACTACGTATCTGGAGCTTTTCTCCCCGGGCCGTCGCTGAAAACTGTCACCTTGTGTCCAGTCGGACTAACCTGGTAAACAAAATGGAAAATAAATAAATAAATGTATAAATAAGTCTTTTATGCATGTGTAATCATTATTTTATGGAGAGGTATGTTAATCATTTGAATCTTTGATTATTTGATTAAGGAGGGGTCTATCTGGATTTAAATGGTGAAGGGTGCATTGTTTTTTTATCCTTTGAAAACAAAAGGCCGCGATACAAGATAAGAAATTGTTATAGCATGTATTAAACAGTTACTCTGCTTGGTTCAGATTTTGGTGTTTTTTTGTTTACAATGGACCTTCCATGCCAAACATTTTGCTTAACATATTAATAAAATTTATAACTACTTTTTTTAATTTAACCAATATGCTGTTTGTTTTCTTATAACAGTTAATACTTCATGCCTTACACTTTGCACCCATTTCTATGTCGTATGTGAAAATGGGTCATTCCAATCAATACGTTCGGTCTGCTAATGAACTATAAAAAATTGAAGATGGTTGATTCAGTACAAACAGAAATTGTGATGGAGGAATAAGATGTGGCTATTTTCCTGGCCATTACAACTTCTGCCTCTGATGGAATTGAGCAGACCAGCCCTCATCTTGCAGAACACTCATATCTGTCTGCCAAAAATGAACAATAAAAGCAAGTAAAAAAATCATCCCAGATATCCTTTAAATAAATTCATATTTAGGTCCTTTGGTAATGTGGTGATAATGCCTTATTTTTGCACATGTTCTTACCGCTAAGTAGGGCAGCTATACTTTTCACATTTTGATGTCTAATTTAATTTCTTCTTGCCGTCTGCACTGCTTTATTCATCCTATTTTCTGTGCAACAGCTAAGACTTGTTCTCTCTTCCTGTATCTGGCTTTCTACCCTTCCCACTGATCGCAACAAAAGAACAACAAATTACATGATTTTGGTCTATCCATCAAAGAAAATGACAATTAAAAATATATCCCTATATTCATTTACTTTCATCTACATCAAATTGTTTCTCTACTGCATTCAAAGTCTTGTTTCATATAAACTCTGTTCTGTGCTGAGAGGGACATTTGACCTTTCTTGATCTTCTGTAATGCATACATTTGATTAAAACTGCACCCAGTTGCACCCCTTTATGTAATAACATCATGCCTTTTATCACTGTGACAACACTTCGATTCAGATCCTGTACTAACCCAACTTAATTATTTTTTTTTTTTTATTTTCATGAGCCACTATGGTGATTTTTTTATCTCTCTCCTTAAATGTGTTACTTGGTCAAAGGAGGGGATTGAAACCTGGCATAGCTGACTTAATCTTCCCCTAAATAATTCTGAATTTTAATGCCATTAATCTCACCAAAGCTAGTGTTGTTGCATGACATTGAACCAAAACCTGGTCTTCTCTGATCTCCTTATATATTACCTGATGCTGCCATGCATATAAGGGATATGCAAATGACTGGAGAATCAAAACCAAACCTTCATTCCTATAAGGGTAGGCTAACATTATAGCCATATCCAAACCCTGGCTGGAACCAGATGCAGCTGTTTCATCTACTTATGCAGACTCTTACTTTGTTTTCATAAATTATAGTTGGTAAAACCCTATTACTACTGGGAGGAGTTGGCATAAGGATTAAAGTGCTTACCTACAAGGTACAGGGTATGATTCCTGTAAAAGGGAAACTGGATAGGCTGAAAATGGCCCACAAGGGCAGTTAGTTTAGTACTTAGCTACAAACCTGTTTGTCACTAAGACATTGCATATCAGTCTAACACCGGTTGTATGTAGAGTGTCTGCGTGTAACAGACTGTGTGTCATCCAACTATAAGCAGCTGATAGTTTCAGATAATCATTCTGAATAAACTAACCTATGCAATTAGAGCAAACAAGGAAGTTCTGCAAAGCTTCAGTTTTGTACACTAAGCACATTTCTCTGCTGCACAACACCAGTATCTGCTGAAAAAAGAAATATTCACAATGGCCATGGGTGAAAAAGTGCATACTTGTTACTAGGTGTTCTGGTCCTTGCATCCCATTGCATAGCTTCATTGATCACCTATCCACTGTGCCTTTGTATACCTCTAACAATAGTTTCTTTTTTCCCTTTTAACTCTGCTGTCAAAGACTTAAAAAACCTGCTTAAAGCCTGTTTTTTAATTATCTCTATCCCTGAAAGTTTCTGCTTGGTGGCTTTACTTCTTGCTTCCAATTGTCCAGTTTGTTCTGTTGGGGTAGGAGCCAGGCATCTTTGCACTAGATGAGTAGCTTACAGCCCATTCATTCCTGCCCATAAAGCTCAATTGGCTGAAGCAATTCTCCCACTTGTAACAGTCAGGTAGTATGGAGCAGGTCAGCTTGCTGGTCTCTCTGAGGCTGTTACCCCTAAGCTACCTGTAGACTTAAAATGGCTGCCTGATCAGAGAGGTTGAGGTATTTGCATGCTCCAAGGGAGTGGTGGTGCATATGCTCCCACACATACGTACCATTACCTGACTGAACAGGGAAGTCCTTACTTTACAATATAGCCAGTACAGGTGGGATGGTACACTCCGCTTCCAATAGGAGGAACCAGTGTGATGAACCTACAAGCCTCCCTCCCCTGAGGATAAGTGAGCTGGCATTGGCTGTTCAAACTTATCCTGCCTCTCCCTGGTTGCCTCAGGTACACACTCCACTAATCAAATATTTGTCATCTGCTCTGTAGTTAGGAATTAATCTCTCTATGTCATGGGGCCAGGACTGTTAAAACCTGTTTAAAAAGATCCTTCCTGTTGGTAGACTTGTTGCTGACAGACTTTCTCACTTGATTCCTTAACGTTTGGGCACTTCAGTTTTAATCCTTGTTTTGAATATCTTCTCTCTCTCTCTCTCTCTCTTTATAAAGGCTTATTCTGTGATACCTGGAAGCATGCTTCTGCATTTCCACAACCCAAACTGGGCAGCCCAGTCTCCATGATTAAATACCACAGATCTTTACTTCATTTAGAAAGTTAAATAGAAGCTCTCCTATTTGATTAGTGTTGTGGATTCCAAACTAACAAAAGGATATTGCCACACTGTCACTTCTAATAATTCTTTTTCCATAGATACAGACCTCATAAATCTAAAAGATGTCCTGATAAGTGATCTAGCAAATGACTCTAATTGTGACTTCTGTCCTTTATGCCTAGACCAACTTCTCAGATGTTAGCTATTAGATAAACCCAATGACATTGTCTGCCAAATCAGTAGAACACCGTTCCTTCACAGTGTTGGCAAAACCTGCACTTTCACCATTTAGACAACTGATAGAGGTCTCCACAGGATTTTATGTAATGACTCCTTTTTTTTTGTCATTTCCTACATTTTCTTTCACTATACCACCTGAAATGACAGGTCATCTTAAAGAGGAATTACCTAGTTCTTTTCAGGCCAGTATTGCTGTGCTCAATTATGCCCTTGACCATAACCCTGGGATCAACTATCTTTAGCACAAAATGTTTCACAATTGACTTTATCAAATCAAAAGTAATTCAATGTGATTCTCAGTACAATTGTCATATAGCTCTTCTCTAGCTTGGTATAAGCTGTACCTTCCTCCCTCAAACCTGAAACTGTAGCATGCCTCTAATACCTCAAGTCAGTTGTTAGTGCGCTCCTTTGCTAATTTTTGGTGCACATAAATTGCTGCAATGCTGAACTATCCTTCTAAATGAAAACTCCTTAAAGTATAACTCCTCCTGTCTTTCTTCATTCATGCACACTTAGGGAAAGTGAGCATTCATCCCTTTTATTCTGCATGCTCTTCCTTTTTGCATGTATTCTTTATCTTCCACCTGCTGCTTTATTCTACTATACCCCCACTGAGCTGTATTGTATAATATTAGCCAGAAATAGCAAACAGCCTGTTATAAAAAATCCTGTCTTGGCTTTTTTTCATTCATACTTCAACTAATCAGCCTGACTTTTGTCTCACTGTTATCTGCTCATGTGCTCTGCCACAGCCATCCCAATATCTTTACTCTTTCACAGGCTTTCAGTCCACAGTCCTGTCAGATAAATCTTACTTAAGTAGCAAGACTTTATAAAAATGTACTTCATTACTCATTACACTATAACCTTCACTCTTCATCTTTGTAGCAAAGCTCATGGTTCATCTCATGAACATTACCTTTTGCAAATGTTTCACAGATGCTAAATGAAAGCTCCATCTGAACTGTTCATCTATGGTGACGTACACATTTATCTGTGTGCCATTAATATATGCAAATATAGTGCAGGTAATTTCCCCAGACTGTAGCTTAAATGGCTCTGTTAGATATATCTACTTAATTAGTTCCATAAGAATAAATAAATAAATAATAAAATACAGGAGGGGACAGCTTGGAACATAAGTCCATGCATGACGCTTCACTGAATATAATAACTAGAAATAGGTTGCATGATTTTTTTAAACAGATCATTTAGAACCTAAAATACTGCAGGAAAAAGCTTTGTTGTTTCTCTAAGGTGTGATCCTCCTACACTGGACTTTTAAACTAGAATGTGGGAAGCATAGCCCCTTACACAGGAACTGTGGGTTTAGAGGCTCTAAAGAAAGAAAAAAGTATAAAAGCAATCTGCTGGATAGATGTTCCTTCACGGAAACAATTATATTAGTGCACTTTTCTTATAAAACCTTGACATGGAGACTCACGGTTTATAGAATAAGAGAAAGACTGTGACAGTACATTTAATAAACACCTCAAATGTATTATAAAACACACTACAATTTGGCAATATAATTTAACATTTATTTTATAAGCATATCAAGTTAGCACATCAATTAAAATGGCCTCATTAGCAGTACAGATAACATAAATAAATTACAGAATGTTGAAAACAGGGACTGAAGTATAGAGAAAAAAATGTAAAGTCCGTGAGTTTTAATTTCTATCTCCTTAAAACATACAAAAAATATGCTTCTTTTAGCGGGTTTTTCACAATATGTAATATAGTTGGAATGAAACGGAACACTAGATCTATACCATATGTAGACATAGAGAAGTAAAGCTATCACCCACAACAGTGTGTAGTTATGGTATGTGCACTGATGCTAAGGTAGAAGCATAAAGGCACCTGTGTAACTAAGCACAATTCTTTTGACCTACATATAAAACGACATGCAAATAGTGGTGCAGCCTGGATTTACTGAAACAGATGCCACGCTTCTAGCCAGGTGGCTTAACATTCAGTTATTTGAGTTGCACCCACGACATTTCTTAGCCTAACACTATGAAACCATGACTGGAATATTCTGTCATCATCTAAAATGTAGAAATAGTTAATGCTCATTTCCATACATTTTGTAAAAGCATTTTGTTTAAAAAGCTCCAAGGGGAAATATTGTTTTATTTCATGAAGTATAATAAAGGCTCCTGGATGGCAGGTTGTCCACATTTTATAGGGCATTAATGCTCATGAATTAAATCAGGAATTCACTTGGTAACACTAAACCTAAGATTTTGGATACAAACTGCACATTATTATAGCAAATAAAATGGGCAAACACAAAAGTTTTCCCACAGTAG
>NC_056739.1:1400219051-1400234051 GCF_019279795.1 Protopterus annectens | reverse complement strand
TCTGTTACCCATCCACTCGTCAAGGTTTCTATTGAAGAGTGTTAGTGAGGGGCTCTGCCTAATGTAGTTAGGAATTTTGTTCCAAAGCATGGGGAGTCTCTGTGACAGGAATCTATCCCTCCAGCATGTTCTATTTATTGTTGTGGCAAGATTTAGCTCACTAGAGTCTCTCCTAAGAAGTCTATATGATATGGAGTATAGTGACAGGGACTTTAGTTGGTCTATGTAAGGCACATGCTGGAGCCCCTTTATCTTCTTTGTTAGAAACTTCTGAGGTATCTCTAATTGCTACAGGTGCTTAGTACGGTACATGCCAAACAGGACATTATACTCGATTGTAGACCAGATAAGTGCCAAATATAGGGAGTTAAAAGTTCTTTTGCTCTCTAAGCAATGCCTTTACTAATCAAGTGTGCTATGTAGAAAACTTTCCTTACTACAGTAGACACATGGTGGTCAAAATTAAGGTCACAGTCAACTTGTGATCTCAGGTTCCTAACCACTTCATGTGTACTTAGCGTGTTGTTGTTGATTTGATAGTGTGAGTGGACATTGCTTCTTTGCCTTCAGTTTGAGACTGTGACTAATACACCAGTCATTGGTCTGCGTGAGACCCTCCTGGAGTATACTGACATCATTTGTAAATTTAATTATTGCACGTAGTTTGCAGTCATCTGCAAACTGCAAACTCTACATCTATCTATCTATCTATCTATCTATCTATCTATCTATCTATCTATCTATCTATCTATCTATCTATCTATCTCTTTATCTCTCTATCTGTCTATCTAGCTATCTTGATTTATGGTAACCTATTGAGGTTTGTTTTCTCTGAAGTCCATATTATCAAATAAGCAATATCAAAATATGGACTTATCTAAAAAAAAAAAAAACCAAAGTTCCGCGCACTCCTAACTTAAATATACCAACTTTGATATTGCACAATAACCGTCTCCAGTATTCTGTTATCTTGCACAGACCACCCCCTGTCCATTCATTATTTTTAAACTACATTTTGTTCAATAAAACTGATTCAAACAAAATGCATTTGAAAAAATGCCCTTTAACTGTAGTTACAATGGAAAGATAATGATCTGAATCTAGAATGATCAAAGAAATTAAATTTTAAAAAAAAAAAAATAGATGCAAATTAACCATTTAGACATATGCAGTTGAACTATTTCTGTAGTAATATTCCAAAAGAAACACAATAAATGTCCAAAAGAAACAAACAGGTAGAAAAAATAACTAAAAATCTTCCAAATCCACCAAGGCAAGCCACAGAAGAATTCAGATAATAAATAAATGACCATTCATGTATTTATTATCTGAATTCTTCTGGGCTTGCCTTGGTGGATTTGGAAGACTTCTGTACTAATATTTTAGTTCTTCTAGATAGTGATGATTTTCTATTATGCTTATTATCAAGCAGAATAAATAAAGAAAGATCTAACACATATTTGTTCTCTTCTCTTATTTTGGGGTACAAGTTGCATGAAAAATATGTGGAATAACAGCTCCCATCGACTAGTTTATATTCCTCTCCTCACACTGTAGAATAATCAAGTTTATAGCTGCCTGTTTTTGGAACCCTTATCAGCTATATGTTTAGAGTTAAAAAGGTATATAAAAGATTACAATTATCGAATTATATAATCACTCATAAACCTGATGTAAAAAAAGAAGAATGATATTCATGTGCTGACAATTTTCAGTCTCATGGAGCCCTTAGCTGCTGACTCTTTTGAAACTAAGACTGTGTTAGTAAATGATGTTAAAAAAACTGCAAACTTAGTAAACATTTTTAGCACTCACTCTAGTTTCAAAAATACCATGCCAAATTAAACTGATGAAACTTTACAGGATTTTGATAATAGACATGATAACATGAAAAAGAAAGTGTATTAATGGCAGAAATGATTTTGAAAATGGCAGCATGTTTAATGGGGGAATGTCAAGCAAATGTAAAAACTCTTACTTGTGCAAATTATAGTGTTAGTAGTGATATAATTTCCAGTGAAGATGAATTCAACCAGTTGCAAGCATAAGGTAGCTTAGGTTATTGACAGCAACTTCATGAAGCAGTATACTTTTATGGGCAAAAAAGTTAAAAGAAGTAGAGGATATGCATACATTTTAAATGTATATGCTGAGCTACCTGGGTCCTCCACAAAGAATTTTGCAGGTGAAAGGGAAGAAAATTGCAGTGCTCAACAACATTCAGCAATGAAGTAGAAACAGGTCTATCCAGTATACAACAAACCCAAGAATTATGTTACAGACTGAATGAGGTTTAATGGGTCTTCCTATTAATGTATCAGGTTCATCCAATTTACCTTCTGCTGCCTAATTCTGGTCAGTCAAGAAAGGTATTTAATGTGTATACTCTTATGACATTAACATTTTATGTACTCAGCAGGGACAGTATGGGTAAATAGGATTCACAACAGATAATTGAGTCTCAAGTGCTCAAAAACACTGTTTTGAAACAAGGGAGTCAAACACTTTATAGGTAAGATGGGCTGTTGTTCTTGCTTAAACTTGAATATGAGCTCAGGCAAGCATCTGTGGGGAGGAAGTGGAAGGGGGTTAGGATTAAGGAGTCAGAGGGTGGTTAGGCTAAGGGAACCGGAGAGTGGTTAGGATTAGGGAGTAGGAGAGGGCTTAAGAATAGGGAGTTGGAGGGTGGTTTACAATTATGGGGTAGGAAGGGGATATTAGAGTTAGGAAGTGGGAAGGGAGTTTGAGGCTTAGGGAGCAGGAATAGAGTTTTAGGCTTAGGGAGTGAAATGGAAGTTTAGTTTTAAGGAAAGGTGTTAAAGTGTTAGGTTTATGGAGTGGAAATGGAGTTTTAGGGCTATCAGGTATTTAGGTTTAGAGAAAGAGGTGGAAGTTTAGGTTTAGGAATATATATCTATGTGTGTGTGTGTGTGTCTGTGTGTGTGTGCGTGTGTGTGTGTGTCTATATTTATATGTATGCATATGGATCCCATTCAGACGACTGACTCAATGGAAAGTCAGACTTCATATGGTTGCAACCATATGACTGACTTTCCAAAAAATTCAAATGACAAATAAACAACAAAAATTTACATTTGTGCAGTGGGAGGGGAAGCCCTCCTGCACCCCAATCTCCCTGCATATTATATATACTAACTTCCAAGATTGCACATTAGTGGGGAAAAGGGTAATTCCCCAATTCCATCTGTAAATCGATCTCCATTCAAGAGCTTTGACATTCGGAAAATCGATCATATTTTCTCGACCATATGAAGTTCAACTTTCCTTTGAGTTGATCTTCTGAATGGGACCCATATATATATATATATATATATATATATATATATATATATATATATATATATATATATACATGTATGTATATATATATATATATATATATATATATATATATATATATATATATATATATATATATATATATATATATGTATGTATGTATGTATGTATATATATATATATATATATATATATATATGTATTTATGTATGTGTATGAGTGTGTTTGCGTATGAGTGTGTTTGCATACAAGTGTGTGCACATGTGCAGGTACGATCATGTATGCATATGTGTGTGCATGTGCATATGTGTGTTTGCATGTGTATTCAGTATTTCTGTAGAAAGGCATTCCTAATGTGAAGACCACTGCTTTAGTGTTCTCACTGTGAGCTTATCTGTGGTCAGAGATAAGTGCAATGCCATTAGTCCTATAACCTTTGTACTGTGTTCACCTCAAAGATTGTGTGAGCTTGGAGTGAGAATAATAAATTGAGAATAATAAAGTAATGAGAGTATGGCAACTTCAGCCCTCTAAGTTTGGGATGTAAGAGGATTATTTTTGGAAAACAACATGCTTTTTATGGTTTACATTCATAGGTTCGAGTGCACATTGCTCGACCATACATTTGAACGACTTTTCTCCGCGAATCCCATAACGCTGAATGGTTGGAATGTCGTAAAAACTCTGAATTTGACATTTTCGATCAGACTACACCCTGAAATAAGTGCTAACAGAGGTCAAAAGGGGGATAGGATTTTGTGATTCGGAGCACTTGGAATCACAGTTTTGCAGTGTTGCCACATTCCTTTCGACCATACCCAGTCAACCATTCACTGGTCGACCATATGCATGTACACCGTTTTTATACAAGATTATTATTATATCATATTATAGGTTTCTTTAGAGCTTCCTGTTACTACAATGGGCAAAATTCAATAAAGGCTATATGGTACACTAAGACCGTGTGCACATCATGCATGCCATTTCATATTCAGTAAGTGGCTCTACATGGCTTGGAGAGTTGCACAAACATGGTAAACATTGTGGCATGCTAATTACAGCATAAGCAATGGAATTGTATGCTAATTAACCAATCCAAGATGGAGGAGCTATTTAACAAGCTTAAAACATGTTAGGTGCTGCTGTTGCTCTTCTGCCTGTATATGTACAAAAGGCCCAAGTCTGTGCTGCTGCTACTGCTAATAGACTTCAGCCAAGAAGGAGAAGGGTGTTTAGACCCTGTTTAACTTTTCATTGTCTGCATGAGGTGGAAGTTGTAAAGCACTGCATGGTGGATAGAGATACACTGCAGGAATTATGCAACCTCTGTCATCCTCAACTGAGTGCAAGGGCAAACCGAGGAGAACCAATACCTGTGGAGACTGAGGTATGTGTAGCACTTAGAATATTAGTTATAAGAACCTTTGAGAGACCAACATGGGCATATGCTGGGGGTGTCACAGGCATCAGCATCTAGGATCCTCCATCAGTTCCTGAATGGTATGCTACAGCATGCCATTGACTACATATATTTTCCCCATACACCTGAGGTAAAACTATGCAGGATTTCTACCCTGTAGCACACTTCCTTGAAATCCTGGGTGCCATAGACTGCAAGCACATTGAAATCAAAGCACCAGCTAGGGAGCAAGGAAGGGTGTGCATAAACAGAAAGGGCTTCCACTCCATTAACTGCCAATTCACATGAAACACTAAGGGAATCATCCTAAATGTGTGTGCTGGCAACCCCAGCAATTACCATGACTCCCGTATCTGGCACAATTCACCCACACTTTGGCTATGGCCAGATCACTAAAGCTGCATACCCACACTACCCTGATCAAGTGTGTCACCCTCCAAATATCTGAGGGCTCAGTGGAATAGGTATGCTTAGACCTACTGACTGTGACTGAGAGAAATACAGGGGATGGCTGAATGTCAACCTCAGTATCAGACTCAACCTCTGCACCCCCTGACTGTGCTTCTGTTTCTAAACCATCATCATCAAAGTCTGGAGATACTCTGACATCAGGTGATAAGAGTCCTACACTTCCACTGTCAGGTTCACCTGTGATGATAAGTAACAAACACAGGAACAAAATTAATGCTACACTAAATATTTAAAACAATTTATATGATAACAAACTAACACTGGTCACACTATTGCAGATGGTATAGTAATAAACACAATCATTACACCCACCTCACACATACAGATAAATGCATACATCTGACAAATGGTCATTAATAATCAAATAAAAATGTTTGGCTTACCATGTGCAGATGACTCTACACTTGGAAGGGGGGGTGGTCCTGAAAGAAATGGAGCAAGGTAAGGACGCAATCATCACAACTGGAATTACACAGGAGAGCAGTGAATATACAATGTTTGCCTATATGTCCATTAACAGTAATTTTAAAAACTGAAACTTGGCTGACATGTCAACCCACAGCTCATGTGTAATGAATAAAAATGTGCTGTTAAGTCTATTAATTCTGCAATAGATTAAAAAAAAAACACAGGGACTAGTAGTTAGATTTTTCCATATTTTACTATGCAAGCAAATCTTACAACTTGCCATATGTAAGCTTGCCTTGGAAAATCCTCCTGGCACATACTTTTCATCCCAGACACATCACCACTGACTTCAATCACATGTTGGTGTGCAATTTCCACTGAGCTCTTTGGATCTCTGACAGTGCACAAAAACTGTTCATTTTGTGTCAGTGGTGGCTCAGTAGCAGGCCCCGTCTCCCCGTAACTAGCTGTTCATGGGCAACTGCAGCTGCTCTCCACCAGGCTGATGAAATTATATCAGTAGCACTATGCCACACCTGATCATAAGTCTTGGTGTGACCCCCTATGAGTTTCACATCATTGACTATTTGGTTCCAAAGCTGCATTCTGCCAGCCATATCCTCATGTTCTCTCTCAAGCAGAAAGGTTCTGTGGTGCCTGAATGTCTGCACTATGACATCATTTTCAGAGTCACTGAAAGGGGGTTTCTGTGGATTTGTATGCTTGGGTGCCATAATCCTATGTAATATAAAACAGACAAGGATACAACACATACATATCATAATTCAATTCCTGCTCATATACACACATATATTTTCAACATTAAGCACTGGAGACAAACATTGCAGCTATTAGAATTGAAGGTTATGTGGTTGTACCATACCACACTCACACACAAACCAATGTATGGTCCAAAACAAGGAATACCACTTTAGTAATGTATTGTTACTCACTGAAATAACAGGATAGCTATGCATTTTCAAGAGCAAGCTTCTTGAAACACAACTTTTGTTGTGGCAACACACAAATGGTACTTGGCTCCTTACCCCCAAAACAACAAACAAATGAAAGTTTGTACAAACCAAGGAATACCACACAATTCAATTATTATATATGCTTTCAACACAATTCTCACAATGTGTACACATCTACAACAGAAAAGTCAATTTTATATGATTGCCAGTCACCTCTCACTGTGTCCACCACTCCCCTGGAGGTGTCTATGGGCCATCTTAGAAGCATAACACCCCTGTGTTATTGACAATATAGTACATTAAATTTCTCAGAAATAACGAAGAAGATTGTAAGATAACCAGTTTTAATAATAAGTTAATAAGCTGTCTACCGGAGAAAGAAAATGCCTGCAAACAATAAACTATAAGAAGTGCATACAGATCAAACTCCCATTTTGTACTGCATATATATCAAAAAATTGTTTGGAACATTTTAGCAAATTTAGAATGTACTTGACTAATGCAATCATACCTTAGCAAGATCAGAAGCTTTCTCTGCAGATAAATCAAAAGGAATATCAATTTTCTATGTTTGTCGAATGCACAAGTCTCCTCACCTTCAAGTTCTCCAGCTACATGGTTGCCATTTTATAGAGCAGATTCAGGCCAATGAGCACAGGGAAGATGCAAATGAGGTGTGAACTCAATAGAATAGCTGAATCCCAAACTGTTTTGACTTTGTGTAGCAGGTATAAACATGGAGTAGGCAATACCGCAGTGTTAGTTGTTAATGGATTGCAATTGTGAGTGATTAATGGGAGGGAGAATGACAACACAACAGCAATTCAGACTACCTTACCTGCATTGGATACACTTACAGTGTGTAGAAGTAATTTTAGCAAGCTTTTAAATGGAATTGAACAGGACAGATTTCTCATTTTTGTTCACTAATAGCAAAACTCTCCTGCCTTTGCTGAAATATGTTTTTCACTGTCATGTAATTTTATCATGCATTTAAAGGAGAATGATACAAAATGCTGTATAGACTGCATGTCTGAGATTACAGCACAGATAAATGAATAATGAGAACAATACAAAGCAATACAAAGAGAAGACAGAGCTGTATTCAAGCAAACAATACATTTAAATGATTGTGATCACTCATTTCACTAAATATGTAAGCCACACATGTACAGACATGCTCCAAAGACATTCCATCCAGGGATGAAGCATGACGATACTGAGACTGACACTGATATCCTCCAACTGAGACAAGGTATTTCTAAACTAGAGAATGTTCTTTATAAACTGAAGAAAACACAATGCCAATGCTATCATCTGGAAATGTGTCTTTTATTCAGTGTTATTCCTATGGGGTCTATGTGTTATGAAGATGCCAGCACAAGGAACTGAATATCCCACTTGATTAGGTGAGTGACAGAAACTCAATCTGGAATTGAGTTTCAAATATATTAAATTACTCCTTGACTGTGCCTTGAAGGAAGAGGTATACTTAATTATGCAAATTGAAAAGTGTGTGCCTGATTTACATGAGCATTTTTCTGTGGAACTGGTTGATAGATTGGCTAGCACTGTTTTGGATGCAGCTAGTCTTTATGAACATTTTGCGAATTAAAATCAAGAAACTAATTAGAGACAGAAATTATTTTTTGAAAGGACATGTGTTTTCTTGGCCAAGGACTGCAGGGGTTAATGCTGTGGAGAAAACTATGGAACAGTCAACTGTGAATGTTAACCATGCTGATTCTGTTCAGCAGATGTCAGCTAATTCAGCATCCACGTCTGTCTGTGGTATATTGACTAACCGTGCTTTTACCAACACTGCTGCTGATGTCATTGGTATTTCCAGTGTATCTGCGAATGGTTTAGACATGGGAGCAAGGAGAAAAACTTTTGTTGTAGCTGCTCAGGTGCACAATGACCAGAATAAAACTGTTCAAGCACTTGGTGAACAATGCATGGCTAATAGCTTGAATTTTCCTTTACCTGTACATCAGAAAACTGCAGAGAGAAGACCGAGGTCTCAGAACAGGACAAGGTACAAACATAAGTTGATTCAGGACTCTGTAGAAACACCAAGCATAAACAGGTACTGGCAAAAGACTTGATTTATAACTTGTCTAGTAAAGTACTGAGTACTGAAGAATTATCATTGTTACAGAAGGGTCTTTCTTTTGTGCCCTCCCAGAGTACTGATATAACTGAGATAATTTTTGATGTGAAAACTTTCACTAGAAATTTAATGTTAAAGTATATGTATAAAGACAATGTAGTTACATCTAGTGAATATGTTTTTATGAAGCCAAGCACTTGCACACCTGTTTTACATCCCCTTATTGAGGCATTTGAAAAAAATATGTTTAGATGAAATTTATAAGGGTTATGATTCTGTAAAAAAAAAGTGGAAACGCTTTTTAATGACTTAGACAGAAAGAAGTGCTTGAACATTTAATGTGTGACCAAAGCATTGTTATACACCCTGCCAATAAGGGGGGCCCTATTGTGATTCTAGAGTCTTCATGGTATGCTGACAAAATGAATGTTATGTTGTCTGACAATTCTTTTTATAGTAAAATTACACTGTTTGATGTTAACAACAAGGTAATTTGTATTAAAGACAAGTTGAGTTGTATGATGTCATCTGGGCTGATAGATAGAAGTTTGATTGATTATTTTTTGTGCAACATCCCTTGATTCCCTTTATACAGGGCCTGCCCAAGTTACACAAGGCTCCTGTAAATCCACAGCTTAGACCTATAGTCTCTGGTAGAAAATGGAGTACAGAGTCTATGTCCATCTTTCTAGAAAAGCATTTTAGACCACTTGTCAATACCAAATCACATATGCTGAGTGACTCCTGACAACTTCTGGTTGATCTTTATGAGTTTACACAGGCTACATTTGATGTAGAGGGATGGTACTTGGTAACCTTGGATGTAAGCTCCCTCTTCACAGTTATACAAAATATGTTAGTTATTGAATGGGTGGTACAATATCTGATGGAACAACATATATTTAGTGATAGTAAGGTTGAATTACTTTGTTATTTACTTGAGTTGGTTTTATAGAACAATGTATTTGCTTTTGATGGTAATTATTTTTTGCAAAGAGATGGCATAGCAATGGGCACATCATGTGCCAACAGCTATGCTAATCTCATTATGCTCATCTGGGAACTTAAGCACATATTGCTTGATACATACATAGAACACATTTTATTTTAGACATTTTGTGGATGATTTATTTTTGATTTGGAAGGGTACATGAGATGAGTTGGTTAAGTTTATAGAAGAGACTAATGCTAGTACTACATTTCTGAGATTTACAGCTGAGTGTTCCAAGGTAGAAATTAGTTACTTAGATGTACTTATCAGAGTTTCAAGCAGTGGACAGATAGATACTTCACTATACAGGAAACCTTGTTACAGGAACAAATTTTTACACCGAACAAGCATGCACCCTAAATATGTATTTGCTAACATAGTACAAGGGCAAGGACTTAGAGTCTCAAGGGTGAATGTTAGTGAAGGCAGTTTTATAGCTGAAATGAAAGAACTGAAGAATAATACATTTGTGGATAGGGGCTACAAGAGGTGTAATGTACAACAAGTATTGAATAAAGTCTCTGATGTTAGAGAAGGTAGAGGCAGGCCCTTCTTTTCTTCAAATCCACCTTCTATTCAGCCCAAGTGACTGAGTGATAGTAAATGCAGGCTACCGGTGACTTATTCTTACACTAGAGGGTATGTCTTGGATATTATAAGGAAGCATTGGCCCAATATAACAATGAATAATGATCTTACAAAGATAGTGGGTGAACAACCTAACTTTATCTATAAGAAGAATCTTTAAAACAGATGCTTTGTTATCCAAAACAGTTTATTGATGGTAAAACTACTAGGAATAAAATGGGTTTCACCTATAAAGGAACCAGACCATGTCATACTTGTAAGTGCAGCAGTTATACTGACACTAATGGTATGTTTATATGTCCAGATGAGGGTAAGCAGTATGTGTTTGATGTTCAAGCTACTTGTACTTCTTCTCATGTGGTTTATTTAGCGTGCTGCACTGCCTGCATGAAGTTTTATGTAGGCAAGACTGATAGACAATTGAAGGAACGTATAGTAGAACACTTAAGACATATAAATAATGGTACTGAGTGCAGTGCTCTTTCTAAACATGTGAAGCTCACCTCACACAGACATTGATTTAAGTTTCAGGTTATAGCACAGGTAGCAGCTACTAAGAGGCTGGGTGATGTTAGGAATGCTACTGAAAGCTTAGAGAGAAAGTGGATAGCTAGGTTAAGGGCTGACTATGATTCTGGACTAAATGATAAAGTACCGCTTAAACCTTTGTTACAGACATGCACACTTTTTAGATGAGCTTGACATACACTTATCTGCATTAGTTTATTTTAAGTTTATTTTTTATTTTTAAATTTTTATTACATTTATTGTTTTCTTTTAATACATAATTGCTTAATTGGTTGATTTGCTTGTTGGATTTCTGTATAAATTGCTGTGTGTGTGACTGCATTTTTATACTGATATCTGAAGACACAGCAAGAGCTGTGAAAGTGCTTATGTTATTTTAAAATAAAAGATTGTTCATTTTATGCTGGGAGCCTGGTGTCATCTCATCATTCTACTTTTCTGGACTGCTTTACACTTGTTTGGTGAGACGTTTACACAGCACAGGTTGGTTGTTTTCTCCTGTAAGTTTTATTAATGCTGGTCCACTGTAATTTAGACAAAAATTAACAATATAAAAATAATTATACATAACATAACTATGTCCAGCAAGTGGATTGAGCATACACATATTATATATATATATATATATATATATATATATATATATATATATATATTATATGTCTAACTGAGGGTATCAGTGCAATTTTAGATATACAATTAAAAATTCATTTTCTTAACTATCATGTCATACACATACATAGTTAACGATTCATCTCTTTAATGTGTCTGCATAACTAATGAGCATGTCTGACAAACAGGTCCTCAGTGGCAATGAGTACTCTTATCAGTAATGAGAGTAAAAAATACATCTGTTGCCCAGCCTTCCCTGTAGCAACTGGTATAAGTTTATGGCCGCAATATGTGAGCCAGTGTTCTAAACTAGCACACTTCAAATAAAAAACAATATACAGATAATTATACAGAACAATAACTACGTACAGCAGTGGATATCATATGAATTACATGAGTGACTGAGAGTATACTGGCAATTATGTTTCCATACTTAAAAGTGCATTTTTTGCCTTGGGATGGACTTCATACTTCACTGATAGTCATATACACATGAATATATAAACTACAAACTGGTCAGGTCACACGCATACATGGTTAACCACTCACTGTTTAATGCGTCTATATAATTAATGTGCATGTCTGACAAACACTTCTTCTGTGGCAAGGATGAAATCACAACTATGTGGAAGAATATGTGTTGTCTATTTTACATAGGTTTAAATCCCACATTGTACAAATTACTTTTATTAGTCTGTAAAGCCACAGAAAAAATATGTTAGGTCATAAAATTTATACTCCTAATACATGTCTACAAAGTTAAGTCATCTAACAGGTACAGCAGCAACTAACCCATAAACTAATGTCAGCTGTCATATTACCCTTCCTATGTAATAAATTGCCTTCATCTCTGTTCACAGTGCTGCTCTCTGTTTAGCATCACAGAAAAGCAGTTGACATGGTTGTGCAGGTTTGCTCACTGACCATTAAAAACGATAGCACTAATTGGCAAACAAAAAAAAAAAAAAAACACTTTAAATGTTGTTATATGACCTGTTTAGACATGGCAGGATCTAAATAGGAAGGTGCCTAATTTAGGGCTGAAAGATGGGGTGTAGAGGAATCCAGACTCCTTTCAAAATGCCACAGAAATAAACTATTGTAGGCTGATATACCGGGTCTCAATATAAATCAGACACTCGGAATAGTCTTGCCAAGGCTGTCTCCAGTGCGACTGGCATTCCACGCATTGTAGAGCAATGCAGGCACCACTACAATTACCTGAAAAGGTGCAATTAGGCACAACTCAACCAGTGGCTGGATAAGTTTATGACTGTTGACATCTCACAGTTTTGTAAGTATCCAAATAAAGGGTTCCTATTATCTGATCGAATGTTTATGTTAGCAAATAACTAAATGTCGATCTGGTAATAGCGAAAGTAAAAAAACGCAAATGGCCGATTTAATGCAGGGAAAGAATTTTCTTGGCTGTTATGTGGATTTTTCCCCTTTCCCCACTATAGAGTGATCTCGGAGTTGGTATATTTAGTTAGGGAGGGTGTGGGGGGCATAGCCCCCAACATCAGGGGGTGTGTGGGGTGAAGCCTCCCCCCACTTCATTTTAGTTTAAATTTTTTTTTTTGCGGCCAAGGGAATTCATTCCCTACTTTAAATCACCCGTTTGCTGTTTTAATTTTTCGATATTACCTGTTCGAGGTTTAGGTATTCGCTAACCTAAACATTCGATCAGGTTATATACTCCAAATAAAGATACTTTAAATTATAGTCAAAGCTGGATACAGGCAATACTGGTATGCATAATGGTCTTCTCTTTTTTTCTTCTCTTTATTTTATAGTTGCGCAGCAGATTTCAGTGAACAGGGAAGCCCATGCTGAATGTTTAGAAAGACTAAGAGAAGCAAGGAGCATGTATGCATGCAGCACAAAATTATTATTATTTTATTAAAAGTATTGCTGTTCTATACATTAGTAGCAAATTAAGCATACATATCTTAACTGTAAAATCAAGCATGCATGCTTCATTCTTTAGCACATGGTAATTGTAGAAGTTAATTGTAATAGTGTACTCAGATGTTGTGGGTTTAAATCTCACAGGTGACAAATATATTGTAAAATAATCAAAACATATTAATTTAAAAAAATTGGCATAAATGCCATGTTGTTAACTTAATGTGTGTTATTTATAAAAGCATATTTATTTATTTAGTTATTTAATATTTGTTGACTCAGAAATTCTGACTAGGCCAGAGGCTATTTTCATTGGAGGCCCAAGGAGAAACACTCCAGATATGTATCTTTGGAATATGTGCAATATATGCATATGTGTCAAAGGGAGATACTGCCAGCACAGCTATCTTGAATTTTTGTAAATAATTACATGTCATTTGTGAATATCAACATGATCTATATAAGATGCTTGTGTTACAATGTATTAGAACTGTATGTTATGTGTATATCAAACTGGTCTGTAAAGACATGTATGTTAAAAAGGTATTTTATAAAGTGCTTGTGCTTAAAATATAACCACAATGTGCCCTAATAGAATATAATAGAAATGTACATGCACTATTGTAACTGTTTAAATGTATATATTTTAATAGTGGAAACTGGAATACAGGAGGTTAACTTCAGAAAAATAGCTGAAATTAAATTACTTTATAAGCAAGGCCGGAAACATAATGTCTGCGCTGAAAAGCTTTCTGTATTATTTTTGGAGTGAACTAATTACTACCTCTGAAAGTATGAAGGAATACAATTATTGTATGACTTCCAACATCTGCCAAAGATCTGAGGTCTATGTATTTTCACGGGTAGATGCTAAATATTGTCAAGCTTTCAGCAGTGGGGGTTTCATCTGGGATAGAGTCAGATGACAAGAAATTATGTAATTCTGCAAGCTATCCCAGCAGTAATAGTTGAAATATTAATATGAGAACTCTCTGAGAGAGAGGGCATTCTATATTCTGTCATGGACCTGACAAGAAGCATTCACCACAACATCTGCTTTGTTCTCATGAAGTACGTTACTAGGGAATAGTATAATTCTCTTCGATATAGTCAGGACTATAACAAAGCTTAGTTTAGATATTTTCATTATTTATTTGAGACTGTCCTGCAATGTTGTTTTAAATATTTCCTGTGATTTTGAACTCTGATGTCACTGTGAATATATCGTGAGTATTTTCTTGCTCTTTTATTATTTATTATTAAATATATTTAAACCTTTCATTGTGGCGGATCTGTCTAGAGATATTTAAGATTTGAGAGTACTTGCATATTTATTTGGTGACACTGTTTGTCCACTCTGAATAGCCTTGCTCTTGGTCAAATTACCATTTGTATTAATATTAATATTGCATGGTAAGACTGGACACCCTTTGTTAAGGGCATAAAGTAGCTGATAAGGAGTTGGCTTGTGGCAGTGATAACTACCTTATAGTCTGGGTAAAAGGGGGCATAGCTAGTAAACCTGTGCCAGCCTTTCCCAGTTGTGTGTGTGTAAATCAAACCTCAAAGAGTGTATGTGTCATCTACTTGGGCAGGGACACAAAGTACTGATTGGACAGAGAAGGTGCTGGAGGTCCTGGCTTGGCCACTCAGCTGAGATCTCAACCCTATAGTTGTGCCAGTGGGG